>NW_007578658.1:236059-279817 GCF_000690725.1 Stegastes partitus | reverse complement strand
TAAAACTGAAAATAAATCCTCTCATTCCCTTCGTACTCACATCATACTCACACTGATGCCACTAGCAGGTTGTCTAGTGATGGTGACGGAGTTTAGATCTTCATTAAAGGCTGATTTATTGGATTTCTGATCCAGGTGCATGTTTATCTCCTGTACTTTTCAAGAAAACAGCAGTTTGTCACATCGTAGCATAACCCAAATACCACTGGATCCTCATCGTGCTCTAAGAAATCAGACCTCTAGTGACCTCTAGTGGTGATCAGCAGGAAGGGCACAAACCCAATTAACTCCTCGGTTCCTTTGAGTTAAAAGACCTTTAATTAATCAATGCAGCAGAACCATATAGGAAGAGATAACAGCTCACATCTTAGCTGCCTTAATTTAGTCGCTGGAGGAGAACAAAGAGAATATGAAGTGTGATGCTCGACAAAAGACCAGATGCATCTTGTGCCTTCTGCAATATGCAATTTATGAACGACTACATCGAATTATGTGTCTTCAGCAGTTTAAAAATGCATAAAACAGGTTTAAATCTGCAACAAGGGTACAAAAGTTAACCTCCGAAAGGTACTGAAATGGTTCTAACTCCACATGAACAGCAACATTTCAGCAGTCTGACATCTAGATTATATTTTTCAGTTTAAAAAAATGGGAAATCTGCCAGAAAATCTAGAAAAAAGACCAGATCGATGGACACAGGCACCTTTAATAATGTACAAATGTTAAATGATAACTGCTCAGAATAGTATTACACATGAGTTTAAGGTCGCAAACTGCAGAAAAAGTAAGAAATAAACTAGAATACTGTCTTTTTACTTTGTTTTTGGGTCTTTTTTTAATGCAAGTTTTGTTAGTTTCTGGTGCTCCTAAATCCAGGTAAGATGTTCTTGTATGTTTTCTTCTCCCAGCTCTGCTTTACTTTCATTCAATCACCTCACAGCTCATCAATATTTTAATTTTACTGAGCAACAAACACATTTCCAAACCTCCAAGCTGCATCTTGTTGACACCTTCAGAGCAGAGAGTGTGGCCTAAGCTTAGACTGAAACCTGCAGGAAGGTGTGATGTTTCTCAGGTTTGCCAACTTAGTTTATTGTCAGCAGGATAATTAGCGCCGAGCACAGTGATGCTGATGGAATGTCGTTAGTTTTGCAAGCGCAGAAAAACCAAAGTGAAACCTGAACTTCTGGTTTCTGGAAGTGAGAAAAACCTCATTTAATTTCCCATTCATAATCGTAACAGCAGAAACCCCAGGCTGGGAACAAGGCCTGGATGTTCCCGCCGCACGTTTCAGCGAGGACACGACTATTTTTTTATAACAACTATTTACTATTCAATGTCAGTTTTGTAGCCTTAGATGAACAGAAGGTTCCTGTGAGCAGGTTAAAGGTCACTGCTCGGCTAAAGAGGCAAACCTGTGGATGTGCTGAAGGACCAGTCAGCTCAGATGGAGAGGACTGTGGAAAAAGACAGCAGTGGTTACAGACAGACAGTTGGAAAAATTTACTTTAAATTGAATTTGCATGCATTAGACAAAGCTGAATGTATTTTAACAGGTGGGGGTTTTTGAGTAACATCTAAAATCACAAAAGGAAAAATGTAGGGGAGTGAATGCTATCTAAGCCAAAGAAATGTCTTAATATCTTCTTTTTTTTTTCTTTTTTCCCCCATCAAATCTCTGTCAGACATTTCTTTGGTCTCTTTCTTATCATTTTTTTATGCACTCAAGACTGCTGTGTGCATCTACATGGCAACTCATCTCCAGTATAATACGCCTTTATGTGACCCTCAACATGACTAAACATCCAAGAAAGTTGTTGAAGTTATGGTTTTCAAATTATTGATGAAGTCTTAAGATAATTACAGTTAAAATTGCATAAGAAAAATACACTTAAAACTCCTAAAACTGCTCAGAACAGTTGGGACATCACACTGTGCCCATCCAGCTGGTTCTTTTATTGTATTTTAAATATTTTGGCTGCAGGTTTTGGGTATCTATTTCGCCAGTATTGGACCCAGAGGGAACCTAAAAGTTAAAAACCAATGTGGAGATGCCAAACTTGCAGTTCCTCAAATGGCCACTTGAGGCCGACTCCAAAAGTGAGTCAATCTCCATCGACCTCCATATTAGAATGTCTACATTAAAGCAGAAATAAACATGTTTACAGCCTGGTACAAAGAACAGTTTTGGTCTGTAAAGCTCATTTTCCAGCTAAGGAAAACCACACAAGTTGTGGATTTTTATATAAGTCACCCATTTAAATTGTATTAAAGCTTAAAAGTATGCACAATTAAGACCGTGGCCACTTGAAGGTGCTGTGATAAGAGCCGTCCATTGCCCAGAGACGTTTGCATGTCCCGACATTAAAGCTGCTATTTAGGAAACCTATTGGAAGGGCTCATCCATCATTATAACCATTGGGCAAATTAAAACAAGGATCTGATGATTGCACAATAGGAAAGGTTTGTTTTTAAGGGGTCCTTAAGCCCCTGAAGGAATCCTGCTTTTGCTTCTCATAAACTCATACATTCCTATTGATTTTTTATGGATCCTCCTTTTCAACAAAACCTCAACAATATACTATAATTTACCCCGTTAGTACCTGCTCTGTGTCCAAACCATACATCCCAAAGCCAAAGGTACGATTAATTACCCAGCGCCTGGAACGAGTTCAGTCAAGTTTTAGATGCAACTCAAAGGCTGCAGCTGATTTACAGGAAATAAGCGCTCTGACAAAAGCCAGAGTGCGCTCAGGTTTTCAGGCAGTTTGATGGCTTCCTTCACCCCTGCGTGAGACTCGGGGAAAACCACAAGGGCCTCGCAGATGCACGAGCAAATGAGATGCTTAAATACTCTTCCACCTGCTGCTTTTGCGCCCTTCGACTGCAGAACGGAAACCGGCAGGTCGGATCACTCTGGAGATGATCGTGACGGATTCACAGAAACACAGCTTCAGCAGTAACGACTCATAAACAACGCTGAGCCTGTTTTTTTTTAAAGTATTAATCAGGTGACAAGCAGGTTTAGTCGCGCTAATAGCCTTACTGTGAGCGAGCACACTTCAGACCATAAAGCCTCGCAAACTCCTCCATCTTCTCAGTTACCTTAACGACTCTTAAACATGTGCAGACGGACGGGATTGGATTTTAGAAGAATTTTATTGGCACAGTTATAGCAGCAATGTGTTCTTGTTTATTGTCAACAATGATCCCATTACACGTTGTTTCTATTTGCCAGTAAAAAAAAAGCCCTCTCAGGTAATAGCAAACCTTGAATGCAACAGACAAAATGTGAAATATGACACTCGGAGCTCAGTTGAAGTGATTGTCAGTACGGTTGCATAAAGTGCGTCTGCACACTAACACAAAGAAAGTGAAACTGAGTATATTTGGATTCGTCAGATCGGCTTCGTTGCTGCTACATTCTCAGTGGTTTACTCTGAAGATACTGTTCATAAATAGTAACGTATGATAACGATTATGTTTCAGGGCCTTAAGGTGGTGGTGGATTGTTAAAATAAAATATATATTACAATGCTTTTAAATGGTAACACAGCTGTACCCAGTGCTCAGTGTTGTAGCATGTTGTTACATTGCAAATTGTGATGCTGGAGAGAGAGAGAGAGAGAGGGGGGAAGTAATATACTGAAATACTGCACGTCTCTGCCTTTTTACAGATAAATATGTTAAATACATTCTGTGGAAGTATCTTCAAAAGGACAGCATTAACAGCCACCGAGCGGATTTAAAAAAAGACAAACTCTGGCCAGTATTGCACACCAGTTCTGACACATCGGCCGCTGGACTCTGCCAGCAGCGGAGCAGGAATATTAGAACATCCGCTTGTCAGAAGGCCGGTCCAAGAAAACTCCCCCGTCTCAGTAGAAAGCGGGGTTCGTGTGCTCGATGACGCAGCGCCGGCAGTGGCGTCTGACGAAGCGCAGGGCCTCCGGCGACACCTCGCAGTCCTGCACGTTGAGGAGCTGCAGCTCGCAGCAGTTGGCCGCCAGAGCTTTGAGTCCTCGGCCCGTCACGCTCTCGCAGGCTCTGAGGCTGACTCGCCGCAGGCCTTGGCAGTACATGGCCAGCTGCTCCAGCCCGCTGTCCGACACCAGCGGGCATTTACCCACGTCCAGCGACTTGAGTTTGGGGCAGCTCCTGGCCAAGTGGCTCAGGCCGTGATCCGTGAGCCCCTCGCAACCCCTCGCGTTCAAGTAGCGCAGTCTCGGGCAGTAGCGAGCCACGTAGCGCATGCCCACGTCCGTGATGCGGGTGCAGTGGGCCACGCTCAGGTAGCGCAGGCAGCCCTCCAGGCGGGCGACTTCGCGCAGGCCGAAGTCCCCCACCAGGCGGCAGTCACTGAGGCTCAGCTCCCTTATCGAGGGGCAGTGGAGAGCCAAGTGGCGCAAGGCTTCGTCCGTTAGTCTGGTGCAGCGGCGCAAGTACAGATGCGTCAGGCGGGGGCAGTGGGAGGCGATAGTTCGCAAGCCCTCGTCCTCGAGGGAAAAGCAGTCGGTCATGTCCAGGTAGTGGATGGAGATCTGCTGGCCGTGCAGGGGGGACAGCTGCAGGGAGGCCTCCTGGGTCAGGCTGATACATGTGACTTTGGAGCAGCCTGGACGAAGAGAACGCAGGAATTAGTTATCAAGTTTAAACTGCTTTCTCACTCTTACAAAGAAAGAACAGGTCTTCATTCAGCTCTTGAGTCCTGTGTGAAAGTAGAGTTTTTATCCCTGCTGGCTTTCAAGACGCTCCTTCATGATGCAATAGCAGGTAAGAAACAGGAGCCTTGTTCCTTATTCTGCTTTAAAATGATTTCTAAGGTACAGCTGAAGCTAATGTGTGCACTCAGAAGTCTCACTGAGGCGACAGCAAGAGAAATCTGATCCTAATAAGACCATAAGCTTTGAAGATAGCCACTGGATTTGTCAACTTTACATTATCTTCAGCCAAACTTTAGAAGGTATCTCAATCACTTACAAACAGTTTGCATCAATATGTGATGTTTTGGTGGCCGGCATAGATAGCAGAAATCATTACAGTGACCGAAACCTGCGTACATATTGGTAATAAAGTAAGACAAACTCAAAAAACGTGACCCTTTCTCCTTTCAAATCTCACTCTGAGCTTATATTTTGCCACTTGAGGGCGCCACAGTAAAAAGTGCTGGTCTAAAGCCTGCAACCAGAGCAGACTGTTTGAGTGCACGCAACTCCAAGAAAAACACAATTGTGGTCACTTTTAAGGGTCAATATCAAAGCTTGGTGTCCTTAATAGTTAAAAAATAAACTTGATTTCATTAGTTTATTTCCTTCAAATAAAAAGCCGCAAGTTTTTTTTTCAAAGGTTATTTTTACAACAAAGCGCTCGCTTCCTGGTGCTAACGGCGCAGACACTGGTCTGCCACCAGAGTCTAGTCCAACTCAGTGTTATTTGTGTCACTTCCTTAATGAAAGCAGCAGACCGCTCCTCTTACTCATGTTGAGGTAAGTTCTGCTTTCAGCTAAAGAAAGCCTTTCTTCTCCCACATGGGAGCTTAAGGTTGGCAGAGCTCCTCCTGCTCCTCTAATGATTTTACCAGCTTTACAAGAACTAACTGAAAAGGACTGAGAGGAGGAATTCTTTGAGGTAAATCCACACATGATGCAGGGTAGCTCCTTAATGCTTCTAATCAAGGTAAGATGGCTTTTATAGGACGTGGTGTTTGGTGTACCTGACAGGTTCAGGTGTTCCAGGTTGGGGCAGCGGGACACCACCTCGAACACGGCCTCGTTGGAGATGTTGTAACAGCCGGCGACCTCCAGGCGTCGCAGCTCGGGGCAGCACTGAGCCACCACGTGCAGCCCGCGGTCGGTGAGCCTCTTGCAGCCGTTGACCATCACCGTCTCCAGGGTCAGACACACGTTGGGGGTGTCCTGGCACAGCCGGTGGGTGAGGACCCTGATGGCGCGGTCGGCGTGGAGCAGCTCCCCCGTCAGCCGGACGGTTCCCCACAGCCTCGGGTCCCACGCCACGTTGTACCAGCGGCGGCACACTCGGGCGCAGCGGCACAGCTGGTTGGTGGGGAGGTGGGAGAAGATCTGCAGGAGGGAGTGGTCGGGGAGGAGGTCGATGGGCGCCAGGTGGTGGGTTTTGGACTGCCTGGAGCGGGTGTGAGTGCCGGGCTGGGGGTGGATGACGGCGACCGTCTCGGCGGGGGCGGAGGACGAGGACGAGGAGTTGGTCTCATGGCCGTTGCTGGAGAGGGCGGGCGAGGAGAGGGAGGAGGACTTGGAGGGGAGGATCAGACCCGGGCTGGGGGTGCTCAGAGTCCTCGTACTGGAGTCTAAACCTGGATCAGAGGAGGAGAAAACGAGACAAGATAAATATTCTGCTTTTGAAGTCTTAAAAGCTAATCTAAGCTAACGTTTATGAGCTGGGAGCAACTGGACAGTGATTTTAACTGATTATCATTTAGTTTGATGAAGGAGGTGTATTAGGTAGCAACAACGATTTCCAACTTTGTTATTCATCAACCTTTACCTTTTGGGAAGCGCTGAGTTCCCTAAAACATCTTCTCATGCAGAACAGAGTTTGAATGATTTGATAAATCTGTAGCAGAGATACTCAGCTAGCTTCGGCTAAGGGCCACGTTTGCAAAATGAAAGATCAGGGGCCAGTTAATGAAAAACAATTATGTTTAGGGTGGGGGGAACCCGGAGAGAACCCACGCTGCATGGGAAGAACATGCAACCTCCACGCAGAAAGATCCTGGGTGTTCTCACCGGGATGTGAACCGGCGACCTTCTTGCTGCGAGGCAACGGTGCTAACCACTGCCCCACCTTGCAGCAGTGAATCAATTTATTTTTAGCGTAAATTAGCAAATGGTTAACAAACACAGCAGCAGCATATCTCGGGTATTAGCGGTCTATAGCGATCTAATCTTGCTGAGAACTTGCTCTAATGTGGTCTAGATGGAGGAAAATGTGCAGAATCAACATTTTTATTGTCAGATAGGATTAAGTGTTCATGAATCTAAAAGCAGGTTTAGATTCAGACAAGTAGTAGAGAAACATATTTAGGTTCTCGGTGATAAATGAAGGTTTTAGACGACTAAAAGCAGATTTTAAGCAGTGAAAATGAAGATAAATGAAGGTTTTAGACGACTAAAAGCAGATTGTAAGCAGTGATAAGTCTTCTCCTAATACTTTCTGACAACGCTAAATGGTGCAAAAAAGCACAAAATCGGCCCATAACTGCTAACTGGCTGATGGGTTGGGAATTGCACTCAAATGTCGGCATCTTCCAGCAGGACCGTGGAGCGGATTGCACCAGCATCCACCCTCGGATAACACTGCTAATTTATTCCAGGAATGATTTTGCAATCAGTGCTGTAATTTGACTTCTTGTTGTACTTTCCGCAAACATGACTCACTCGCTTCTGCTTCAAGTAGGTATTTCCAACACTTCATAGAATTACTTTTGACAACTACAAAAAAAAAAAAGTCTTGTGTGCATCGTTTCCATGCAAGAAGAAACCGGTTTTCCGTTTTGAAGGGGGGTTACTCCAGCAGGTCAGAGCTGCACTTTTATTAAGTTTTTAGACTTGCAAGAAGCGATGTTGAAAAACTGAAGCCACAAAAGGATGAGATATTCTGACCTTTAGTTTGTTGCGGCATCCTGTTCCAAAAATAATACTTCATGAAACCCCTGTTTCTGATAACCCCCGATGACACCAGTGGGGTTATTTTCCTCTACGGAACAAAGCTCCTTCCAGGGCCACAGAAGACACGATACAGGCCTGGAAGTTCTAATAATAGCCACTTATATGTGTCATTCTGAAAGACTAACATCAAACCCGGCCTGTACTGTGGCTGTTTTTGATCCTTTATTCTTCTGCGGTCACATTACATTTGAGAAAAAAAAAAAAAAAGTCACGAAGTGCAGAGTTCAATCACGATGGTGCCACACCGGCTTTTATCATCAGCGAAGAGGAGTTTCCATGGATCTCTTTATCGTGTTTTGGGCTGTTTGGGGGGAAAAAATTGTGTCACGTTTATCGGCCAGGCGCTCGAGCGGCAGTTGCGGGGCCTCTTCATCAGATGAACTCTGGCGGCTTCAAAGCGGGGGCAGCTGAGGAGTTTAGCGCCGGGCCTGACAACGCACGGTTAGCGCTGTGTAAACACTGAGGCCCGTTCTGACAGATGTGCGCTGATTGCCGCCATTTCTGAAGATGCAGCTGCGGGAAGCGGTGGCTGGATCCCATCACTATAGCGTGAGACGACGGAATCCCTCGTCGGGCGGGGCGTCGGATCTGATTCCAGGCGTCGGGAGGCTCCGGTGCGCTCCTCTGATCCTATCTGTGTCCCAAACATCACCTCCTCGAACCCGTCTTGTGCAATTTCGAAGAGTTTAGGTGGACCGATACTCATCACTAAAAGCATTTCAAGAGGATGATGTCACCAACAGCTGTCCAACTACGAGTTTCCAGACGTTATTGGCAAAAAAATCGAGGCGATTAATCTTGTTGTTGTTTGAGACAGTAACAGTTATGTGATGATAAGGGCACGCTAGAAGCAATTTCTCCAGCGAGTCGTATTCGCCAAAGATTTATTTGAGAGTCCCGACTGTTGAGGCGATTATTACAGAATGCAGTTTATCAGTTTTGGACAAAGGATTTCACTCAAGTATGTGGACCAACTGTACTAAAAATGGAAGACGCAGCATTAATTTTAGTCAGAAAAGCCATTTAAAATTCAGTGGACACAATAACAGAAACAGCAGCTTGCCAGGAACTTTTCGAGCAACATTTTTCATGAACTAATAAACTGTTTCTGGCTTTCGTAGGAAGAAATCTACCTCCAGTTTTGGCTCCTGATCTGTAGATCCTAACTCCGAAATGCTCTTGGTTTGTCCTCCAGTGCTGACTTGTTGAACAGAGATATATACGATTCGCTCGGATTTCAAGCAACTCAAGTGCTAAGACTTAGGAAGATCGAGTTATTATGTGAAGTGTTTTACGTTTAAAGCAAGACCTCGTCCACACGTAGCAGAGTATCTCACAAGATATTTTTCTACGATTTGGCCTGTATCCACACGGAAATGCAGATTTACGGCATTAAAAACGATTCTTTCAAAAACCTCTGACCAAAGTGAAGATTTGCGAATCGTCCGTTTATGCACGTGGACGCCAATAACCAGGGTTTTAGGTTTTGAAACGTCACTGCCTGCAACAAAATATGTTCTTTACATCACTTACACAACCTGTGTTTACATTTGGAAACAGCGAGGACTGTGTTGGCGTTGTCTCTTGTCCAGGCCCAGATACCGCTCCACATACAAGAACACAGGTGAAGGACGACGTTAAGGAAGCTTATTTTCTGCCACCTTGCTATTCCATGTCTGAGGCATGTTCTCCATCAAAGACACCAATGCCAGTTTTAGGTCAGACCGGGATGTACTGCTAGCTGGTGGGAGAACTTTGAGACAGAAATCGTGGCATGACAATTTCCGCATGTCCTGGTTGTCGCTCATGTCGTCGGAGTTATTACATCCTCACGTAGAATGTTAATGTGCTTAACAACACGCTAATGCGGTCAGGTGTGGATGAATTGTTTTCTAAAAACAAGGTGGTGTGTATGTTAGTTTTTTTCTAGACGGAGGAGGCAGGATATTCGGTTTTACAAAAACCCTGCTACATGTGGGCAAGGCCTAAAGTTTGCAAAGAATGTTTGAGATCCTTCGATGTAAATCAATGAATTTGTTGTTTAAGTTCTTCTAATGAGAGTCTTACAACTTGTAAAGGAAGTATCAACAACTCTTGAGGTACCACGACTGCTAAGATCCTCACGTTCTACCTGCATTCTGATTGGAGGAATGCAGCTGGGTCCTGGTCTGTATACCTCCTACCCCCACACTCGTGCACCTCCTGATTGAGTTACAGTGCAGACCAGCGCCAACAGAAGCCACAAGTGTATAGAATCTGTTCATATTGCAAACACGCCACAGTTGTTTCTGGGATCAATATCAGGACTCTGGATGAGAAACAAAATCGCGGATCTAGTTTCCAAACAATATAAATACCGACTGTCTGGTGTTGATGTTAATGCTATTGTTCTACAAGGCAATTAATCAACTCGGGTCAGTTACTTCACTTCGCTCCGTGCTCTTAAAATGCAGCGCAGAGCAGAAGAATAACAGACAACAGAGAGCAGATGGGCGAAATCAAAGTCAAATGTCTGCAGCGGAAGGAGAAGAGCTCGTCCCCCCGAAACAGATCATCAGTCATCGTTGGGAGGCATTTTGGATTCGGGGCAAGTCATGTGAAGCAATGACACATCACATGCAAACAGTATGTGAGACTTGTGTGTTTGTGCCGCAAAGCAGAAACCAAAGTTGTTCCACCAGCTGAGAAAACACCACAAAGTGCAGCGTGAAGCGAGTCCTCGTCCCTGTGCTCTGTCAGCTCACATATCCATGATGTCGAAGGGAAAGCAGTGGCCTGTTTAAAAGGGAAATGAAAATAGATTGTGAGAGTAAATGAAACAATAATAAATAGTGAAGCGTAACTGTGATCATCATGTTAGTCGTATTGGTGCAACAGTTAGGGGTTCCTGAGTCTCAGTTCCTAACACCAAAAGTATTCTTCGATGGCCAAGAAGCTATTAAGGTGGAATTAGAAGAATTCTAAACCTGCTGGTCAAAGATGAGCCACAGGTGTATAGAGCTAAGTCACTGTCTCTAGTTTAAATATCTGGACTGAGTTTATTAGTAACTCACATCATGGACATTACTGAGCTGAATAAAAGTCTAAATAAAAGCAGGATAAAGCGAGAGAAGGCGAGTGAGAGCAGCTAAAGGTAACTGTATTCGGTAATTGTTTCAGTGTGTTTACGTGGAAAACAACAAAAAAAACAGCCACTCAGCAGCAGAGCCCCACTACTCTGCAGACAGCACCACGATTACTCTGTTGTTGCCTCATCGTGTGCCAAAACTGCAGCTAAAAACAAAGCTGTGACTGTTTTTTGGGGGCTTTTGGTGTTGAGTTCATGGTTCAGGTGTTAACTCACACATCCAGTCATGCAGATTGAGCCGTGTCGGTTAACGGATGCTTTCGGAGCAACAGTCGGGCTGCTCCTGCATCTGCATGACGAATGGACAGCATCCTGCCTGTCATGTGGATTTGTGTGCTGGGACGGACAGCTGGGCAGCGGCGTCGTCCTCGCGGCCGCCCCTGCCGATCTGTATTCCAGACCTTCGGCTCGCTCTTGCCTCCCGGCTCGCCCCTGATGACATCCGCAGACTCGTCCTCTCGGGAGCATGTCCTCCCATTCACGGCTGCTCCGAAAACCGCCTCCCGTGCGCCTTAAAGTTCTCACTCGCGTCCAAAACCCCGGTGAAATGAAGAGATCGGCTGTCAGAAAACGCATTTATTCTGTTTGGTTTGTTCTTTTTTGTGGGTTACAGTTGACCTCAGTCTGGGTTTAAGGCATCGCATTCCTGTGGGTGGTCTGTCTATGATTAGTTCAGCTTTTATTTAATGTGTAGGATTATTTCTTTGAGGTCATGTGGCTTATCTTGGCCAACACATCTCTCCAATAACAATTCATTTTTTAGCTTAATACAAAGGATTTAATGGTTTCTAAAGGTCTGAGGTCATTTTAAACACTTCATCTATTTTGAAGTTCACACATCTGTCCAAATATGTCGTGAAAAAAGTGGAGCTTTTTTTAAATATTGCAAGATTCCTGCGTTAATACCGAGTGTGGGATGTGTTTCCACCACACTACGCAGCAGAAAACAGGTGGAAACCAGTGCATCTCTATTAAAGTGTTGCAGTCGTATCACAAAAATCACCCCAAAAATCTACACACGAGTCTTGCAAATTCACAGCATCCACAAGAAGATCAGATTTTCCACAAAGCCCCGTACATGCACACAGTGTTTTGGAGTCATTACCCGAATGAGGCACCTCTTCGCCGTCCAACTCCGAGCTAATGCGATGGGTTGTGCATGCGGCTCATCTGCCACTGGCTAAGGAGCAACTTCCAAATTGCGTAATTACATGTGTCACTGATCAGGAGAGCGCTCCAAGCCCGGAGAAACACGGTGCCGCTAATTAGACTACACCCCCACCCCCCTTCATTCACTTTCACACAGCTGGTGGTGGTGGTGGGGAGGGGAAACTTAAGTGAAGTCAGCTTTACAGTTGCTTGGCTGCGCTGAGGTTTTGGAAAAGCTAGCACCTGGACCGCTCTAAGGAAGTCCAGGTGCTATGTTTTCCCGTGGAATCTGTTTATTCGGTTACCGCTGATCTCATGATGTCATGTCTAAATGTTTCTTTCGTTTTTTTTTCTCTTCTGGACATTTGTTCACGTGTTGCTACATGTCAGATGTGAAAGAAGTGGCTCTCGCAGCATCTGGAGAGTCAATTCTGGTGTTTTGCCTCCTATGCAACGCATTTCCAATCCACAGTTTGGTTCATTTCTCTTCCCTGTATCACACCTTCCACCCACCAGAGGTCCTCTGTGTGTCTTCCTATGCCCAGTCTGCTGCTTGTCACGCCCACCTCACCTGCTTCCCCGTTCCCTCTCTGCTAATCAATCCCTACGTTATATATTCCTCCTGCTCCCCATCACTCATTTGCCAGATCGTCTGCGTTGCCTTGTGCCAAAGCTCTCCAGCAATCTGTTCCTCAGCTCATGTCTTGTTTTGCTTCATGAACCTTTTCTTTTTCTTTCTCCTGCTCCCCGTGTTTGTTTGCTTGCCTGATTTTTTGTCCGTGAACCAGCTTGTAGCAAGTAAAGCTCGCTGCTTGTTGTTTCCACCTGCCTCCTGTGTTGCGCATTTGGGTCCTCTTTGAACTGAATTCTAACAGTTTTTTATTTCAAAGCCTGGCTAAAGAAAGAGCTGTGGAGCTAAACCATGAAAAGTACGAGCACAAAGCAACAACGAGATAACACCAATCATCAGCGATTTAAAGCACACCGAGAGCCACAGTATGGCTCTGAAGTCTTCACATTTTTAACCTAAAACCACATGTACCTCCTAAATCTTCTTCTACTACTACTGTCAAGGTCAAACTATCTATTTCCTAGAAGTTAAATTTATTCTGACACAAACTCTCGTATATCTCAGTTGTCAGCTTAATAAAAGTTCATTGTGGACTTAATGAGTAGTTTGCTAAAACAGTCACAGCTCAAGGTTCAATTACTAACTTGGAGCTTTCAACACAGCCACAAGTGGACCAAGAGGTGGAATTGTTCTGCGAGTCTTTCATTCCCAGGGTCCAGAATGAACTTTTATGCTTCACGTAAACGCAGCCAACATGGATGAGACGTCCTCAAAGTGTTGTGGATGAAGCTGCAGCAGCTCACATGACAACAACTCTAATAAAGCTCATGTGATGCAAAAAGAAAACCTCCACAAAAAGCTAGTAACCGTATCCTGAGTTAGGAATGTTCACAGCGTTTACTTGCAACTCCAAACTCTAAGCATGAAAGAATAAACTTTCCTGTAATTTCCAGTTGGTGCACAAAAAAAAAAAAAAATCTAATAAACTTTCCTGTAATTTCCAGTTGTTGCACAAAAAAAAAAAAAATCTTTGAGTTAACCAGTGGTGTCGTGTTTTATATCTCTGCATCACTGCAAACCTATCATTAACAGAACAAATACAATGCAGCTGTAAAAGTTCTCTTGAAGGCCCTGCAAGTGCACATGGTGGAGGATTCAGTTTGGTTTAGGAAATCAGAGGAGAACAGTGGAACATCTGGTCATTACCCTGGACAAAGAGCGACTGAGCGGTGGTGAAATGAAAGAGAAACTCATGCATTCTGAATGCACACATAGCCACAGCAAGGCATACTTGGCTGAAATCATTTTGCCACTAATACCCAAATCTGTGCTGATCCACAGCAGTGCCGCAGCAGGATCCCATTAACATCAACTTAGCCTTACTTCTGAAGCACATCTGGATCGTGCTTTGAAACCAGAAGTTCAATGTAAATCAATGGGAGTGATCACGGCAAAGACAAGATGCCTGAGTGATGAAGAGGCGCAGCTGGATATTCGGAGTGATGTCGCCTTAATGACAAAAATCCTGATGAAGTTCAAGAAACAAAGTAGCACAAAAACAGACTTAAGGGAATCATTTGAAAGAGAAAATAGGGGCAGGAGGGAAAGAAAGAGGGAAGATAAATTGGCACGAGAGCCTGCAGACTTTACCAGAGACAGAGACAAGTGCACAGGCAGGGTCAATCCAGACTTTGACGCAGTCTGGCCATAAACTAAAGCTATAGGGATTCTACTCAGGATCTTGCAGTGCCGTGAAGCTCTGCTAAGACCCTGTCTGGGGCTCGCAGGATTATTACCGCCGCATCTGGCAGAACAGACCAATCCATTACCTCAATGCCATTAGCCCTGTGACATGTTCCTGCTCTGCGAGGCTCGCTGTGCTCCTCCCTGCCAAGAGCGTGAGGGAATCAGAGATGCTCATTTTCTACCAATAAGTCAAGAAATCACATCCAAATCAAGGCAAAGTGTTAAAAAAGAGAAATATCAGCTAATAAAAAAAAACAACAACCAGGCAGCGGGGATTCGACTGAAACTAAACCAAAAACACAATTGATTTATCAGCACTAAACGGTTACGTGCTCCAGTTTTTGAAGGGAAACATCCGACTGAGAGGGAGAACTGCTGGGATAAAAAACATCTGGGTCTGTCTCAGGTTTTATTGAATACATGGAAGTTGATATTACTGTACAGTGGGGCGGCTGGGCTATCAGCAAAGCCTTCACTACAGGAAGGTGTTACGTCACCGCACGACCTGAAAGACAATAGGGCCTGCTGGTTCCTTCACAATGTGCACACTTGGACAGGAAATAGACTCCTTCACTCCACACATCCCCCCACAGCTCCTCGACTCCTGGAGCTATTCTCACACTCACTCAAGTCTCAGGATTCATTTCTGAGGATGGTGCTGCGGCAGATTTGGCTACGCGCACGCTCCAGGAGCTATAACACGTTTTCCCTTCACAATGTGGCTAATTTCCTCGAGGGAGCTTTCCTCCTATTAAAGCCCTTCAAACGTCTCCGCGCTCTGCTCTCGTCACTTTATAAATCCTCCGCTGAGGAGGACAGCAGACGCTCAGATGTCCCAAAGCCAAATTTTTAAACTCGAACTCGCTCCTTCAAAAATGAGCTTTTTGTGTTTGTGTATTCATGACAGCACAAATTTTCCAGAATATAGATGACAGTTTGGACTCCAAAAGTAATTTGGCGTCACGCGGAGCCGATCTGGCCCTTTGGCAAGTGATTGAAATTCAAGATGATGTCATGTTTTTTTACAGGTTGTTAAATCAGGATGTCAAAGTTGGGGTGACCGAGTTTGGAGAGTCATGTGCACGACTGGCCTTTCTGTACAGTTTATCCTTTCTGGCAGTGTTGTGTGTGTGTGTGTGCGGAGGGCTGGAGTGTGGAGTGACAGTCATGTTAAATGACTGAGGAGGGTAACGTGGCTACACACTGCACATCAGACAGGAATGGAAAAGTGAACGCCGGCCCAGGCTTTTTCATTCGGCTGTGATGAGGAGCAAATGCAATGATCTCATGTGGTTAAAGCAACAGAACAAGGGAAGTGCTGGGACTTCTGTGGTTAGAAGCGCCTGACAGAAAAGAGTTCACTTTAACTCCACAAAGAGGGTATTTTGACTCATCTGGTAGAAATGAGTTCAGTGAGAAAAAAAGAAAAAAACTCCTCTGAAAGATTGTTTTTACCTCATTATGCATGCATGTGCTATCAGTCACGCACTGTGTATATCAATGTTTATATATGTGAATAATGTAAACTGAGCAGCAACCTCAGGAAAGAAGGGACATTTTAGTGAGCTGACAATGCTCTTAGTAACTTTAAAGGAGACAAAACCCATGTCAGATAAGGGGGGGAGAAAAAAAAACAGGAATTTGTTTCCCATAGAGAATTAGCCGAGCATGCCCAACCATTCATCAAATACCAGAGAAATCTGTCATTCCATTGTTTCAGACCCAGATGCTGGAAGTATAATTGGGCACAGCAGATGCAGAAGCGCAGAGAAGTTGTTAATTTGTCAATCAAACATAACGAAACTGATATCTGCCATTGCTGCTGTTGTTTCAGGTGCTTCCCATGACACAAAGCAACAGTTGGCACATGCAAACTGTCCTGCAGCATCATTATTTGTGTTAGATCACCAGGATACACATGAAGTGATTTTTCAAAAATATGTCTGTACAAGGCATTTGAAAAAAATCTAACTCTGAAGGGAATTTGCATGAGGATGACGAGGCCCCGACGTAGAGGAAAATGTTTGTTTGGCAAAACATCTGTATCAGCGTGGAGACGGTGGAGGCTAGCGTACAACTGAAAGCAGGGACACAGCTGGTTTAAAAAGTCTCCTGTAAAACCACAAGCTAGCACCCAGGCTAGCTGCTACAACATGCTGCAGCCTTTATGCTAAGCTAACAGCATGCTTGATGTAGCTTCATACGGATGGTCTCAAACTTCTTGCCAACTCTCAGAAACAAAGCAAATAAGCATATAAGATACGCCCCTGAGTCAGAATGAATCATTTTCTTTAGCCCTTGACAGACATGGAATATGCAGCATTGCTGCTTCATTGATCTATTAAAGTGACGGCTACATTTATGTTAATGTACGACAGCCACGACAGTAAGGGACATTATGTAGATGATATCTGAAGGTTGGACACGACATCAAGTTACACACAGGGCTACTGCTGGGGTTAGGTCGCTGCATTTCAGCGTCACTTCCTGGATTATTATGTTGCCTGCTTTACGCAACAACATCCTCCATCAGGGCATCATAATGTTGTGCATCCATATGTAAAAGTCCAACCTGCAGTTATAAATGTTACGAAAACGTGACCAGGCCTCTCATTGGGACATCAAGCCGACGCTTTCAGATGCTGTCGGATTAATGGAAACGATGTCTGAAAGCGGTTTTGTTTCACCCACCTGATGTCCCAGTCATGTCTGCATCTAAATGAGTCAAATTTTGTGGCAGAGTCAATTCATTTCAATTGAATCATTGCAAAGAAAGTCCAGGCATATTATTTTCCTTCTATAATAACCCGTCTTGGCAAGGTTGACCTCTGCAGGAACAGAGACCTGGAGATTCCAAAACATAGGAGGCTATTGTAGCTCGTTAGCACCACGTCACCATCCAAGTTTATTTAACCCTTCTTGATGGGAAGGGCTCCACAAAACAGCAACAGCTAACAGCAGCCAATATGGTACAGATCATGTGTTTTTTCTAATTAACAGGTTTTATTAATAAGCTTGTAGTTGAGTCTAGCTGAGTAGCTTCGACAACCAAAACTAATCATTGTGTTTTGAGCTATCATTGTTGCTCTACAGCTGTTATTTGCAAACACAATTTCTTCAAATAAAAAACAAATAAAAAGGTATTTATGTGTTTTTTCTGTGGTTTTCTTAAAACTGTGGTTATATAAAACATAATTTATCCAACCGAGGCTCCTCGGAGAACACTGTCTGGAGAGAAATGTTCCTCTCATTTTTGCACCATTGCAGCTTCGGCCACAACTGACACTTCCCTGCTTACGTAATGAAACAAACCACAGCAAGAAGAGAGAAGGGAGGGGAAGTCGAATGTGTCAGTTCAGCTGGTCCACAACTGAGGTCATATTGCCACATAAAAAGCCCAAAGACCCAGGTGGATCACAGTAAAAACATCGCTCGCGAGCCAAAATCCGACAGGAAGCGAGCGGGCCTTTCAGCCAGGTGGCGTCTTTCCCAACTCCTGTCAGGCAGAGCTCTCGTAGTAGACCTGAAGAACGTGACCCCAGCTGAAGAAAATGGCAAACGCATTCACAACAACAAGGCCAACAGTTCCTCCCTCTGCGCCGGAGAACGAGAAGAGCGAGCGGTAATCAGAGAAGAGTTATGAGATGGAGAGCTCGGCTCACTGAACTGCCTTTTCCTTCCCCTCCTTCTCCTCCTCCCACTTCTCCTTCTTCTTCTTCGGTAAACTTGCTTTCACTTGTTTTTCTTTTTTCTTTCGCCGCCTCGCTCCGTGTGCTCCTTCGCTGCGATTTCCTGCCTCTAGGAGCGGTGGAAGGGACGGGAGGGGGGAGGAGCGAGGACAGCTGATGGAGAAAATCTGGGGGGAAAATAGCATTGGCATTCTTTTCCTCCCTGTGTTCTGTCTTCGCACAGACAATTTCCAATGAGGGTTGGAAGCAAATCGCCTGATATTTCTTATTACGACTGCTGCTGCTGCTGCTAGGCTGCTGCTTTGCGTCAAATAAAAAAACGGTGAAACGTGGCAGGAACCTCTTGTGAATAAAATGAAAACGATCTCCATAAAGAAGTCGCATAGACAAACAGACGCTCCCTCATGTGAACAAACTTCTCTTTCTGCTTGAGAACACAGACGAAGAGCTTCAAAATAAGCAGGATTAAGTTTCACCGAGTCGTCGAAGAGATAAAAAAGTTACAGCTCAGGTTGAGGATAACAACTTAAATCTTCCTTCTTGCAGTAAAAAAAAATGTCCCAACGGCAATGACACACACAGACGTCTCTCGACAGAAACGTTCGCATTTGGCACGGCAAAAATCAACAGTGAAACACTATATATCTGGCTGAGTAAACACAAGTAAATGGGCCATCGGCGTGTGAGCAGTTTACAGATGAAGTGTGAGGGATTTGTTGCCCCTGGGAAGGCAAAGAATATTAACATGTTGGAGACAGGAGTTTTCTGAGCGGAGCTGTTTAGACTGCACGTCTGACCCTCGCACTGCCTGCAAGGCGGCGATGTGGGAATATTTGGAGTGTGTATTATTTTATTGGAGCACATGACTCTTTCACTAATACTGGGTGTGTGTGGGGGGTGGGAGGAGGAGGTTTCCACTGACTACGATTGCATCTTTCATCCACGGTGATTTTCAGTTTTCTAAACAAACTAAAGCAAATTTTGTGGACAAAATTCTCGTATTTCTGCAAATCTACCTCCTCCAACGATCGGCTCACTTCTTGCTGCAGTGATGTGGAGCTGCACTGTTGGGTGAACATGGGTTTAGATTTTGGGGGAGTCACAGAGGATACTTCCCTTAGAACAGCGGTCCTCAAACTTTTTTGCACCACGGGTCGGTTTTAAGCAAGAACATTTTCTACGGACTGGTCATTGCACAGTTCGAAGCTGGCTCACGGCTGATTCCGGTTTTGTCGGTTCGCGTCCCGGTGGGGGCACCGGAATCTTTCTGCGTGGAGTTTGCATGTTCTCCCCGTGCAGCGTGGGTTCTCTCCGGGTTCTCCAGCTTCCTCCCACACAGTCCAGAAACATGTTGAGGTTAATTGGTGATTCTAAATTGTCTGTAGGTGTGAATGTGAGTGTGCTTGGTTGTCTGTCTCTAAGTGTAGCCCTGTGATAGACTGGTGACCTGTCCAGGGTGTCTCCTGCCTTCGCCTTAAGTCGGCTGGGATAGACTCCAGCCCCCCGCGACCCTAGTGAGGATTAAGGTGTAGAGATGATGAATGGATGGATGGATGGTCATTGCACACATAACAAGATTTTATCGGTTTTTTTTGTATTAAAAAGTTTCATAAACTAATAAAATTACTTTTTATTGCTTTTTCTTCAGTATCGAGTCTGTCCCACTTCCCAAAGAAGCTCTCCTGAGTCCTTTGCTTTTAAAAAAAATTCATTTCGGCATTCATCTGACGGCTTCGTTTAACGGCCGAACAAGAAAACTGACAGTCAAATATGAGAAACAAGCGCAGACGGAAGTGACGGGAAGACGAGCAAGTCATTTTTCAAAATCGAACACCATGCAGACTCCGCTGGAAATGAAAATAAACCAATAAAATGTCTCTATTCTTTCTGTGCGGCCCAGTACTGGTCCGCGGCCCAGTGGTTGGGGACCGTTGCCTTGGAATATTTAAATTGGATGCATTTGTCGCCATCAGTGAAAACAAGACAGAAGAAAAGCTCTCAGTAGGCATTACAATACATGTAAAGTTGATATATTTGACAGTAATACAGAATGTGTGACAATCTTACAGCATTATAGTCCATTATAGTGACAAAGGGCCCTTTGGTTGCTGAATTTTGTGTTTTCCTACCATAAATCGATGCAAAAAGAAAAAAGAAGCAAAACCCGGTGCATAAAACTGACATCGAACCAGACAAACATGAGCTGTGGTCGCTACTGTGTTCAGAGAAAAAAAAAAAAACGTCTGGATTTTCCAAACTTGCAACATGTGATTACACCAATAAAACATTCTGTATAAAGTCGAATTTTACTCTCTACCTCAATTAAGAAACTTGAATAGGTCTGCAGTCCTATTGAGGGGGAACATATAACAAACCTAAGCTCTGTTTATACATAATGCCAACCTACAACAAGCAAACCGGCTGGTAAAACACTGCTAGCATACCTATTTGGATAGAAATCAGTTCCCAAAGTAGGAAAAAGCAACATCACAAAATTTGTTTAGCACATTTCATACACAAAGGCAATTCAGAGTGATATAAATATTGCATTAAAATGTTTGAAAACAGTGTAAAACAATAGGGAGATGGGGGTTTGCCTCTTGAGGTCTTGATAAAAACGCAGATTTGACGAGTACGCTTCGTTTCTGTTGGCCGTGCAGCGCTCGTCACAGCCACGTCTAAATAAGCTCGCAGAGCAACGCGCCGCTCATGCACTTTGTCTAATGCGGCAATAAACTGTTGTGCAGTGCAAGCCATTTGAAATAATGGGTTTCAGAGTGCTGTGTTGAGAACCCGAAAAAGTGCACATCCCTTCCAGTGTAGAACAAATTATCAAATTAAATCAATAAAAACATGAATGTTGGTACAAAAAAAACTGAACGCTAGCTGTTATGTTTTGTCAGTGGTATCCAATGGAAACACTTGCTGACTTCCAGATAATTAGCATTTTTGATGGAGTAGTAGCTTAAATTTCTCTCCTGACTTGTCTGATGGATGTATAGAACTACGCAGAGCCCCGACCAATCTCTGCTGGTGTGATTTTAGCATTAGCTCCTATAGAAAGGCCATGCTGACTTCATGCAGGAAGTAGAACTATAATCTAAATTACACACTGCTTTTGATAAGCATATAGAGAGCAGCATATAAATCATGGCGTGTTTACAGTGCAGCCTTGTACTGCAGCGCTGGAAGTGGTTTGGAAGGACAGATTAAGCTTTTCCTCATCACCGTTATCACTGTTTCTTTGGTCCTTGGCAGACAGAGAGGAAGTCGGCATGTTCATTGTTCCCACCGTTGGCTCGGTCTGAGCCACCTTCCTGGTGCCATTATAAACGGGTGAAGGAACTGACCCCAAAGCATGGCTGCTCTGACGTGATGGACGCCCCCGTGAATCTGTGTTACCTCAACGGCTGAAGCTTTTGGCACCGGCTCCAGCTGATACAGCGGGATCAAAACAGAGCAGCGACACACGGGCCGAACATCTCAGGGTGTTGTCGGTTTAGCTTCTACTACGCCTGAGCTGCATTCCTGCAGTACCCAGAGCTGGGCTGTGCCAAAGCAAACCCTTGAGGCCCAGACAGGGTCACAGCGTAACCCCTGCTGGGAGATACTCAATTTCATCCCACAGGAAGGATTTACTGTCCTGGACTGTGCCTTTCAGTCTGCAGCTAATAAGCAACTCAGCTGGGTCAGGCCACCACAAACTTGTCTAAATAATAACTGAAAACAGAGACACGTCGCAAAACCTTGCCAGACGACTGCCCGACTCTGTCTGTTCTCAGGAGGAGAATGAGTGTAACTTCCTCGTGTTGATTTTGTGGGTACACAAGACGGATCAGTGAACGAAGACAAGCGATGGCCTACTTTCCACTTGATATTAAGGCTGGACCATAATTCACTATTATGGGTTTTATTGAGTTTTGAGGTGATTATGAGATCTTTCCAATTCTTGTGATGACACTGGTTTTTGTTTACAGAAAACAGATTGGGTCCTGGTGGAGTGTTGGTGCAGTCTCCAGCCATTCAGAGTCTCTGGTTTGGATCCTTCACACGGCGGCTTTAAAGGCACACTGTAAACATTCCTCCTCTTACAAAAACAAAAATGAATCCAAACTTGTTTAGCATTACTACAGCCACTGTGTGATAATAACAAAAGTGTTTTCCGTTTACGATAAGGATAACTTTTAAGCTGTGCTAACAGGAAGCTAGCATTAGGGAGACTAACCAACTTTAATGTGAAAACATACATATAGCCTCATCTAAGATCTCAGATTAGCGACCTACTTAGTGACTGTGGTGATCAATCAGACCAAATAAGTGCTACTTTAAGAAAATTGGCATTGGCGGCTTAGGGTCTATCATCATCAGTACTGAAGCTAGCTCGCTAACGCAGCTAATCCCACATTTTCCATGTTGTGGAGCCACACTTCCACTTTATTTTTTATTCATAAGTTTATTTCTTTTGGATTGCATGTGGACATTTATTCAGTTGATTTAGTTGTTTTTCAAAAATATAAAACAAGTGCAAAGGAGATCTGCCGAAGCAAGCTGGATGCTTAAGCTGGATATCAGCATTATGTATCGGCCATCAGCCGCCCTGCTTTCTAAATATTGGCATCGGCCGTTAAAAAACCCATATCAGGTGACAATGTAAGCAGGCTACTTCAGCTAGTGTTACGCCTGCTAGCTTCAGTGTGGGATATAGCTTTAGCATATTTGTAACCCAAGTGAATTGTGGGTTGATTGTAACTCAAGACGGAACCCTTTTCAGTACAGTGTCCACATGTTCATGCCTTGCTTCAGAGTTTTGTCACTGCGACCTTACTTGGTCTTGTTTTTCCACAATGTTTTCGTTAGCAAACATTAGATTAGACTTTGTTAAGCAGGTTTTGCTGCTAAACTAACTTCATTAAGTCAGATTGCTGACTTGTTGATTGGGTTATACTGCTACTTAATTAACTATTATGCTGTAACATGTATCTGGTGTGACTCCTGTTTAGTTGAACAGCAGCTTTAAGTGGAATCACACAATGATCACATTGTGCTTAAAATTCCGTTGTCCGACTCTAATTATAATAAAATACTAATTCATTATTTTAAAACATTATTTACTGCACACGTGTAAACAGTTTATCTACTACAGTTTTGCACAATTCACTGCACTGCCTTCTTTTTTAATTCAACAATACTAGTTTCCAGCCCCTCTCTATTTAAATGCATTTATTTAGAATAAAACTGCACGCATTTAGAATATATTAACAACACTGACACTGCAGGATGTCAGACTGCAATAAAAAAGAATGTACCGGTTCATTGTGGCAGCTTCTTGTAACAGAAAATTACTTGAATTTCGTTTTCTACGATGCAGTACGTGGTTTACGCAAATAAAACAATCCTACTGGTCAGTGTCCTCAGAGAAAACCGAAGATTTGAACATTCTAAGCCGCGCTACTATAAAAGAAAGTTTGGATGTTGCGGTGTAGCTGATGTTTTTCTTTTGTGTTCGTATTACCAAAGTAAATCTCGTTATCCTGCGATGTTTGCTACAGCGGCTGGGATCAGAACTAACAAACAGTAGTGACCCTCCGGCAGCAATGGGGACACTGCAGGCCTCGATGAGAATGCGCTCAGTGTGTGGTGGGGGAAACAGCCCAGACTGCTTCCTGATTAGTTTAGTGGACCACAGGACTAGGTGGGCAAAGGCCTGTGTAATCTGCCGCTGTGTGTGAGCATGTGAACGCAGGTCCGCATGTGTGCGTCTTTGTGTGCGTGCACGCATGTGTGTGTCTTTCTAAGGAGGGGGGATTTGACTGTGGCCGTGGCGGTTCCAGACCATGTAATTACTCCCACTTAGCATGGAGAAAAAAATAACAATTTCAGTCATAACACAGGGGGGGAATTATGGTCTGGAAGCCACTGACTATGGCCTATACTCTGTCTATATATTTCTATCTGCACAGGTTGCGCTCCAAGAAGACACATTCAGGACAATTATCAATTTCCCCAAAATAGTCCAGAGGCTGCTCAGCGCTCGGATCCCAGTGAGTCAGCAGTTCCAGCGAATGAGTAATCCGCATACATCTAACTCTGTATTTAGGTTAATCAGCGTATTAACCTCAGCGAAACGAACTAATTGGCACACATCTTAGGCGAAACCAGGATGTCTCGTGAGGAGCTGGCCTGATGCTTTCCGTCCTTCTCCTCTCTGTCCGAGAAACACCTTGAAACCTTCAGCCCAGTGACAGCTATAAACACAGGCTCAGGCTGCTATTTGTTTTCTTGTGGGCAGCGCCCGACCACAAGAATACTACATGTACCGTGCCAGAGCAAATTTAAGATTGGTGATGACAATGCATGAGAGGAGCAGGGTGTATATAAATGCGTATGAGCGTGCAAAGGAGTCAGAGAATCAGTGGTCAACTCGGAGAAAACTGAGACCACTGCAGTGCACCGGTGGGGGTCTTTTGATAAGGTTTTTAATAAAAAATCCTAAATCAGTGAGTCAGTGATTACTTCACTGGGGTTTGAGATTTCATTTTTCCTGCCTGACTCATACTCTTCCTGGCCAGTGGAAGTCTAATGCATTCCTCTAACCTGTAAATCAGGGTGAGATGTGCTGTAAATGAGCCGCGGCTCCCTATATCACCACCATCCTACTGATAGGAGTCATAGGTGCTAAAAAGATGCTGACAATTAGTCTGCTGCACTGATATGCTTGAAAGCTGCGCTCGTAAATATTTTTTTTGCAGCATCGGTGGATCAAATCGCTGCGCGAACTGTGAAAAGAAAGAATTATCAGCCCAGCTTTGCCGGTCAGCTCGGCTCCGTGGAGCGTTTTACCATCTTCAAGCTCCTTGTTATGGTTTAACCCACAAAACTTAACTGCTGGTTCACACTCGCTGCTCTCTTCGACCTTATTTCCAGATGGCAGTGGAGCATTTAGCAGATAAAGAGCCAAATATTCCCCCTCAGGAGGTGGTGGAGACCAAATAAAGAGCTTGAAGGTGAGTTAAAGCTGGAAACGACGGTTCTAATTACACAGCTGATGGCTAACACATTGGCCGTATCAGCTTTATAAGGTGATACCGTTGATGTCATGTCTTCAGCTTTGCCACCACATAAATCCAAAAATAGAACATATTCTCATGTATTTATTAAGTGTGTGGAATAAATATGAAAACTGCCACAGGAAAAATAAATTAATCAGTGTGGTTGAGGCCATGTGGTCAGAAATTCTTCAGAAATGAGAAGAAAAAAAATTCTAGAGCAGAAAAGCTCAAAGGCTTTTTCAAGACCCTGAGATCACAGCATCTAAACGACGGTGCTTTGAGCTATAACGCTACACGACATGAAAATGCTTTTTTTTTGTATTATGTCCAGTTCCTTTGTAACAAAAAACTGCTGCTTTGACTGACAAATTGTTCAAACTGTATCAGACTGATCCGCATTAGAGGCAGCTGTTGACAGGAGGCTTCAAAAGCCATCTGACAGCTGCAAAGTATTTCTGAACCATTACAGTGAGCATACAGTTTACATTTGTAACACATACACTCCTGACAAAGAGTTCCCTGCAGTAACTCTGCCAGGGCTGGAAGGCTGCCTGGGCAGCCAGAAGGCCGAGGAGGCGAGAGGGAGCCAGAGAGCTGCATGGAGAGCAGCAACAACAGCGTCTGAGCAGAAGGTGAAGCTCTGCTTGCCCCATTTTCACTCCCCACACCTTCTTCGCCTCCAACAAAATCTCTCTCGCCCTCCTCTCCCGAGCGAACGCACCTCCCTCCCTCTCTGGCAACGCTTTGAGCCTGATACGACCACAGTTTAGATAAGCATTCTTCCACAATGAGAAGCCAGAAGTGTGTTTTTTTTTTTTTCCCCCCTCGTCTTCTAAAACAAAGCTCAAGAAATGCCTTTGGTTTTCTGGGTTCTGATGGGAGCTGTGAGTTTGTTTTCAATTTAAGGTTATCCCAGGAACACACAGGTTTCTCTACCAAAAATAGGCAACACAGAGAGTGGATGAGGAGAAAGAAGAAGAAGAAGAAGAAGAAGGAGGGAGGGGAGTTTGGTTAATGAGCACCAGATGCCTTACCTTCGGTGGTAGCCACATTCTTCGGAGCTTTAGTTGGTGTGTGATCTGTGCTCGAACTTATGTCAGAGGAGATGCTTGAGCTCCCTTTACCTGCAGGGAAGAAAAACAAAAGTGCTTGGACGCAATATAACAAGGCCGACATGACAGAACGCCTTTGTATTTATTAATTTGACGTCATTTTTTTCTTTACCCCCGCAGCCTCTAAGAATCCATCTTTACATCTGCGTAGACTAACTTTTTTAAGCTTAATCCTCCAAAGAGCGCCTGTCAGAGATGAGGTGGGATCACACTGTGATGATGTATTTAATACGGTAAGGAGGCAAGACGTGCAGGGAAATATAAAGCCCATCACTCACTGCTTTCATGACTTTTATGTTCCTCAGGTTTGGATGAATGGTTAGCCTTGGCACACGCACAAAGTCTCTGCTGCTTTGTTTGAGTTAGTGTCCGTTTTTGATATTTGGAAGTGGAATAAAGTCTCCTGAAATACCCTTTCAGCCTTCACTTCCACTGAAGACGAGCGAGGAAGCACCCCTGAGTAAGATACAAGTATTCAATAACATCAGCGGCGCGCTTCTGAGGTCAAAGAGTGTACAGTCAAAACTCTTAATTTACAAGCGTTATTGGATTTGGGACTTTTCATTTGTATAAAGTCAAACAGGAGTGCTAAATTTCAAAGACGCCTCTTTTTAAGTGTGTGCCTCTGCTGCCAGAGTACAACAGGCTTGACTGCCATGGTGACTGCAGGCTTCCTGTGGAGAAGTTGTTTATGGCATTTCATTCCTCTGTCAGATCATAAATGCAGCTCTGTGGCTTTCCTGAGAGTGAGTATGCGCCTTTCACCCAGCACGACAGGCCGGAGAAGGTATTCCCAAACAGTCACACCCACGTGCACATCAAGGGCGGGCCACCTAATCGGACCAGACGGTTCCAAAAATAAGCAGAAAATACGAAACCTTGAGAAAAGAAACCTGCGCCGTCACACGGACGCGTCTGAACTAACGTGAAACCGACGCGGCTCGTGTGTTGCGAGGATGAATGACATTTTGCGGTGACATCACTGAGCCAGCACATCTGCTAAGGCTCCTCAGAAATGACTCAGATATTCAGGAAGAGCTTGCAGATGTCAACATGAGAGCACTTTTTTTCTGATATCTAAGCAGAGCACAAGGCACAAGGTTGGCGAATGTATTTTAATATGTATCTGGTTTGCAGGATTCCTTTCTGCGGCGAGAGGAAACTCTGCAGGGCTGCTGCTGGCAGGTTGGTGGATGTGTGCGAGGGGCAATTGTTTTCTGTCTTTCATGGAAAAAACAAGTTTCAGAAAAGCTCCTGCTTCCTGTCTTGTGCTTATATAATGCGCTGGTGGATGGCTGCTGCATAGCTGCGACCAGTGTGTAATTAATCGTGGAGTCACACTTGAAAACAGATGTGGTCTGATTGGCCGCAGAATTCTGCACTTGTATTAAAGGCACTAAAGTGATGAAAGCTTCAATATCACGCAACGCACTGAGTAGGCTCCATGTACAACCACATGAACAATATATATTTGTTAACAGAGCGCTTCACTGATTCGGCATCGGTTTCGGAAACACTGTTGGGCGAACAGGAAGAAAGTCAGCGCAGCGTAACCAGACATGTTGTCTTCTTTATTCCGTGCATTAGTCTTCTTTTGACAAAACCCGGTGCCTACGTTACCCACAAGTCCACCGCTGACAGACGGAGAGGGAAGAGTTTCGTGCAAGTAGCTGCTATTCCTTCTGCGAGGGTCTGCTACGGATTACGTGATTTACAAGGGCAACAGTGCACATGCAGTAGTGTGCATGCACAGAATACGTACAAGCTGCGAATGTATGGACCACATCCTCAAAGCAGACTAGATGCAGCGTAACTTGAATAATGTGTCCTCAGATGTTCATGTGCACATCGGCAAGGGATCCTGGCTTTCTCTCACCTCCAGCCCCGAGCAGATGAGGAGCTACAGAGGTCTATAAGCTCACTTTTTCAAACTTGTAGCCTTCTGACCCAACTGACGCCACTCCAGGCAACTCATCAGATTTATTTGATGCCGCTGGAGCCACAAAAGTCCACAAGTTTTCTGACATAAGTGAGAGAACGCCTCAAAACCTCTAAACAGACCTCGACGTGTTAAGGTTGAATTTGTAATCAGCACGCTACCCAGTGGGTAGATGCTGCCATACTGAAGGGATTCGTATAAAATAGCTGATTGTTGGGGCTCTTGGCATGATGGGAAAATGGATAGTTGCTGGATGATTTCTTTATTAAATCAATGCAAGTTTGAGGTGACGAGTGGTTTGGGTGCAAGACCGCATAGGTGCTAAATATCCTGAGCAGCAGTAATGTGAACCAGACTGGCTATTGGCTGCATGTCACTCCTCCTGCTATTTCTTCCCTAATGGTTCCTATCACAAAAAGACCCAAGAGAACAATGCAAATCTGTTTGGCTGCACTGTTTTTTTCTTTTAGTGTACATCTGATGCACTTAAAGTCGTGACAATGGGTGTCGCCAAATCGACCAGGACTAGAACTCTATTGATTTTACACATCAAAGCCACATAAAGACTTTTGTGGCTCCACAGGGGGCTCTACGACATCTGATAAACTGCCTAAATTGGTGTCCTTGAGGTAGCTTTGGTTTAAAAATGAAAGAAGAGAAAGAATCTTGGGATCTGGAGCGAAAAGGAAGCGAGTTTACCACTGAAGCCGCCTCATCTCTGCTAGTAGCTACCAGCTCGGTTTCCACTCCGTTATTGCACCTAATGCTACTTTTCTAAGTAGCTCTGCAGTTAAGCCACAAGTTTGAGCTGCAATAATGGTGAAAACTCATCAAATGCATCCTGAGCGTAAATAAGATTAGCTTAATGATGGGGGAAATGAGACACCATCATCATCATCAGTAAGACCAATCCTATGGCTGTCACGCTCGTGTTTGTCAGATATCAACTACACACCAACATGTTCTTTAATCGTGTTATTCGGCATTGCTGCTGCTGCAGCCTGTGATAGATTATGTTCACCTTAACAGGCTGAATTCCTAGGTGGAGCTGGTCCACATGTTATTTTTAACATCACGAGCTCCAACCTTTTCTCTGCAGTTATTGACTTAGGAAGAGAGCTCATTGGAATGTTATTTATACAAACATTTCTGCTCCGGAGGCCGAAATAATGTGTTGGAGAGAGCCGGACGAGCGGTCTTTTCTGCATAAGTAATGCAGGGGGATTAGACCTCAGATGAAAAATGCATGTGATAGATGGAGATAGGCGGTAACACCAATGTTAATATTTCTGACAAAACGCAGTCAAAGCGCCTGCTTATGGCTTTAAACTGTCCTGCTGAGCCGCTTCCACCATCATTAATGCCACATGTTGGGAGATTTTTATCAGCGCCGTGGCATGAGAGTGAACGGATTCAGATTTTTGGTTATTGCAACGTCATAAAAAGGTAGATTTAAAACGTTTCGGTGGCTTTGAGCTGCATTCCTGGTAGGTGAAACAACTCCTCTCGTTTGTGCATCGACACGCCAACGCTGTGCCTAATTATTGAAGCTAAACATGGAGCTGTTTGATTTTGTTGTGTTGCAAAAAAAAAAAAAAAAAAGTTCATGCTGTGCAAGAAGAATCTGGCATTTTGTTTACTTGTCCTCTAAGAACCCTGCAGCCGAAGCTCCACCCAAAGGCAGCGTTTAACCATCAGCAGATCACAGATACTTGCTTAGATTAATAGTAAATCTATTGATTTTAGGTGTACGCATGAACAAAACATTTAGGAAGTAGTTGCTTCTATACGAGCTATGACACTTTTTAGTCTTGCATTTGTATATTTATGTCTTTTCACAGTACCTGGTGCATATTTTCATACATGCAGGGTTGCACAAAGTGGCTTGAATAACATCAGGCTACGGTGCAAACATCTCAGGAATTGGCTCCCATCAAGATAAGGATGACAAAGTGCCCACAAACACTCACGCCCTTTGACCCACCTCTGCCGAACCTGCACGGATACACTTTTTCTCCCAAAAATAAGCCATAGATCAGGCTACCAGGCGTTGTCTGATGAACTTGCTGCCCTGCCAAGTCAGCTGCTGTTGACTGATGGGGACGTTTGATTTAAACTGACTCACTTCAGGCTAATACCTGTGCTAGACATGTAGCCTCCCTTCAGTTTCTATGGAAGAAAAAAGCACTTAAACTGCTTTTAAGTTAAGCTAAATGGACAATAACATTCAGAGGAGCACAAAACAAGCATTTAATAATGTATTTTCTAACTTTTAAAGACTTTAAAGAGTGTAAATATGACCAGCAGATGTCACCCTCCATCTTGTGTGAGGAATATGAATGTAGCACATCTTTATAAAGTATTTAAAAAAGTAGGTAAATGTGGGTCAAAAGTGGCTGTTAGCTTAATTTCCACACATCCTGAACTAGTTAAACCTTGTTAAACGGCGTTTGGAATGAGTTAAACGCCACACAAAGGGGATAAAACACAAAATTAGCACAATTAAAAGGTATAAGTTAGGAGGAGATGAAGCTAGTTTTAAGCTAGCTAACTGATGTTCAAACTCGAGGAAGCTACACACACAAGAAACTCTTATTTCTGGTTTACTTGGAGGCTAAAGGGGGCAAAAGTGGCAGATAACGGGGACCTAATAGCACCACAGGGGAAGGGAAGAAAGCCGTATATCAAAGTGGAATTAAAATAAAGTTATTAAAGCAGCACTTACCCTCGCTTCCATACTGTTTTCCATTGTTCGCACCCATTTTTGGGAATACATAATCTATCGCGCATAAAAAGATGCAATAAAAAAAATAAAAAAAAGTTTAATTCCAGAGCAAAAGGCAAGTCTTTCCATTAAAGAGACGCTACACAGTCAAAGAGTTTTTTGTGCAGGGCCGCTAGCTCCGACTCCAAATAGTTAATCCAGATGTTGAGCAGAGGACGCCTGAGCATTACGCAAACCTCCAATCCAGACTCCAGCGGTGCAGACTTTTCTATATCTGAACATCCACTCGTGCGCACAGAAAAACACACACACACAAGGAAGAGGAGGAGGAGGAAGAAGGAGAAAAATCTCGATTCGAAGAAGTTTTGGAGTAAACTTTTTGTTTTTTTTTTCTGTGAAAGTGGCCTAAATGGTAAGCAGCTGTTTATCAGGGCTGAGTGCGGGCAATCATAGCGGCCAGACAAACTTGGGGAGGACGCGCAGCTCTCCTCCACTGGATTTAAAGTGACCGCAGACCAGGGAGGGAGATGTGGATGTTTAAAAAAAAAAAAAGAAAAGAAAGATTAGCATAAAGCTGGTCAACACTGTGGCTCAAAGACACTGAAATGACAGCATATTACAATGCATTGTTGGACACAGTTTTTCTTTTTCTTTAAAATGCAAATCCCCTCAAACCACTCTCTCATATCTCAATATTTCTCTAGATTTATTCTTAACCGATCTCAACACATAATACATTCTGAGGATTCAGGCGCCTGCTGAAAGGCGAGAATAGTTCAGCCACACATGTTGGAATGTTTCTATGAATAGAAGTCGTGCAGGTCATCGGATATCCAGAAGTAAAGACGCAGGACAAAACCAGTTGTCTGCTGATGACAGTTGACTTAATATTCTAAATACATGGTGAATTCCTTTCTAAATGCACACCGATCTTCAACACTTGAAGGCCTACGTGGATCTATATTCCCCCTCAAACCTGACTATTTCCCAATGCAAAAAGAGAATTACCCAAATTCCTCTCTGCATTAGATGGCAAAACATTCCTAATGATCTACACACTTGTCACATTTGTGCTTTATTGGTAGATGTCTTGGCTGACACCCAGAAAAAGCACTACTGTGCTCGGCGGTAATCAAGAGATTTTCCACTCCACAGAGGTATTCGACTCCCACACTTTCACACCAAAAGCAGTTTCTTTATTATGAAAAAAATATATTTTCTTAAAAGGAAAAAGTGACTGAGAGCGGCTACCAGCCACACATGATACATTTCAGTGTCCTTGATGTTATTTACGCGTCCTCCGGAGCTATTTTTTATTTTTAATGCGTGGATCTCTAGTTTATTCTTACAAGCCATCAAGAATGCATCATGGACTGTAGCTATGTTTGATTGGCTCACATGGTACCAATCAACTGGGCCCTTGGCTGGCTGAGGTCAAATGCCAAACCTCAAACCTTTACAGCCAGCAATCTCTGCCACACTGGAATGCATAGTAAGAAACACTTTGGTATTCTGCAGGAGATGGATGTGATCATGCGCTCGCAAATTTAACCTTCCGCAGTTACAAATCAGCATCTCTAAAGGCGTAACAGCCAACAAAAGGACCGAATACAGAGTAAGTGCTACATGTGTCCTGTTTAAGCTGATCTGTCAAAAACAGCTATTTAACGCATTAAAAAAAGATTCTGTGTCGCCTCACATGCAGGTTTAGTTCTGACAGTTGCTCATCAAGGGTGGGAACACACCCACGGGAGCAAGTGGTTGACAGGAGAGCTCGTATGTATTTCAGGAAGAAGCTTGGATTTGACTACAGCATGGGCAAAGCAAGCTGAAGCAGAAACATAGAAGCCGTCCTCTGGCACGAGTGAACTCTGAGAGAACGTGTCCGAGCCTCGGTCGGTGTCCCAGTTGGAAGCCCAGTGGTCATTTTGGGCTTCTGTGGTGGCCGGGCGCCTGGGAGAAAGTGGGGCAGAGGTGATCTCCTCTAGCTTGCTGTATAATGTCTTCATTGTCACAGGAATGGACATACACCTGAATGGAGGGGGGAAAGAAAACAAATCTGAGGAAAATCAGGCTGAAGCTAAAAATGGAAACATGGCAGGGTTTCTGCACCGACTTTAGGCTACATCCAAGCTAATTTTCATTTTGAAAAACGCACAACTTCTGCCACGTTTACGCCTGGCGTCCGCACTGCTCTGGAGTTTAAGGATCCCTAAAATGGAGACGCTTGGAAACACCGCTGACCCTATTTTAGCTTGAAAACTCCGGGGTTGCATTTCAGTCTGGATGGAGACTTTAGGAAACGATGACGCAGACACCCATGTTCACTTTCTGATTGGGCCTTACTGTCATTGCATTCGCTTCCAGATTCATCACACTCCTATCAAATGGCCCATTTATGGAAGAAAGCGAATACATCAACCTCAGCTGCCAGTGGTTGATTCAGTACAGAGGAAAAACAATGAAGCTGCAGGTGCTGCGGACCTTGTTGAGGATGCAGTTAAGGAAATCTTTGGCCTTACTTTTCACCATTGCTGCTCTATAAACCGGCACCCACATGACACACTGCTATGTGATTAGCTTTTTCATATGTGTGAGATTATTTCTGAAATGGAGCTAAAATGCTCATCTGGATTCCCTTTAAAACACCATTTATGAAACAAACATGTTAGCGTGAATGTAGCCTTACACTTTTCAGGTGACATTTACATTTTTAAACCCTTGATTTTGCCAACACACCACACTGAAGCCCATCATTTGCACCTTCTTAAACCTACAGAAGGAACAGCTGTGTGATGAAAACATACCTCTTCATAACCGTGGCGATGTATTCGTCTATGAAGGGATCATATGTTCCTGCTCCCAACAAGCGGCAGGTAATCTCATGAGGACTGGGTACGTCCACCAGCACTGTGGACCCAAACGCACCAGTCAGTCTGAATACAGCTGCCATTGACATTATCTTAAATTATTGGCATTATTCCTTAAAACAAAACCGATTACATAAAGCTATGCTGTTTTTACAGACTCTCACAAACTGGCATTAAGGCTGCATCTATAAAATGTTAGGAAACACTGAAAAATAGACCTTTTGATTCAACCAAGAGTCTGTAAACCAAAAGACATCCAGTTAATTATTAAAAATGACAAAGAAAGGCATCACACATTTGACAAGCAGGAACTGATCTGGCACCTTTGCTTGAAAATTATTACAAGGATTGACCACCAAAATTGATGCCAGTGCTAATTTTCTGTTAATTAATCAACTAATTATTGCAGCACTACTTGATACTTATCAGATGTTGAGGTTCAGAACGTCTAATCTTTGTAAAAAAATAGTCTGTGTGCTCACAAACAGTCAGGGAGTCGGTGTTGGGTCGGTGGAAGGTCACAGAAAAGCTGGTGTCGGACTCCGGAAGGACTTCGAAGCACTGATCGCAAACCGAACCTGATGGGATTGATCAATCGGGTGTTACGTAACCAACAATAAATCAAATGTTTGCTGCACACTTGGCAAGAAAGATCATCTCCACATGGGCTGTGATTCTGTGGCGTTAAACTCCTCCTACCTGGACCGGCGCCCCGGACGGAGAAGCAGCTCCTCAGCAGGGTGTTGATGGCACACTGGTGACGCAGCACATCCAGGAGGGCCGGCACGTGAGCGGGGTGGGTGAAGGCAACGCTGTCCACCACAATCCCTCTGTGAGTGGGCGCATCCCAGGCAGCTCCAGGGAGGACATAACTGTGCATCAAACCACCAGGAAGAGGCTGGACGCGCAAGAATCGATTAGTTAATAACATAATAAGCAAGCTTGAAACAAACACTTTTAGTTTATTCAAGCAAAGAGCGCGTACATACCACTGTGAAAATATTCTCCTGTGCATCTAATGTCTCCCAGTGGCTGTTTGCACTCGGTGAACCTCCCATCAGAAGCTTGGGTAAGGGTGCCCACTGCAGGTCAACATCTGGTACAGTCATGGCTATGAAATATCACAGAGAAAGAAAAGAGTGAGTGCTCTGATTAAAATAAAAATCATGCTCACATTATGTGTTAAAATAAATTTTAAATGTGTATATTTTCTACAATATTTACAGTGATAATGTACCAGTGATTTGGCTGAGCTTCTGTACAAAAGACAACCTCATTGGTATCTCTGGCTGCAGTCTGAGCAGGAAACAGGCCGGCAGCGTCTCATTTGGCACCTCGCTCATCGGAGCAAACACAGGATGGCTGCCGCGGGACACAATTTTTACGCCATTAACACCACCAGCAACTGACATTCACACTCGCCGCAGGATGCAAAAATGAAAAGTGTCCCGCCGGGTGAGAGATTAAAACAATAGCACACTACCCCTGGAAATCCAGCTGCCAGATCACAGACGCCATCTGAAGCCAGTGAGACACGCTGCTGGTACCTACGGTAACCTGGGCCGCCTGGATGGCTTCTATGTCTGTCGTTTCTTTAAATACAAGAGCTTTTCTTTATTTAGAACAGAAATAAACCCGTCTACTAGCAAAGCATATTCAGTTAAGAATGCAACTTACGTGCATCTAGTGTCTCCATTGGAGGGACATAGAACTGGACAGTCAAAGGACAATCTAGAACAAAGACATTTAATCAACTTACCATTTAAAAACAATTAAACAGATGCATAACTGATATTCTTCTATCTGTACCTTCTTTTCCTGTGCTTAGATATCCAGTCGTGGCATTGTTAATCATGTCCATCTTGGGGTCACAGTGCATCGGTGCCCTGAATGCAGAAAAAAAAAACTGTGTTGTATTATGGCTGCTATTGAATTATTCCCTTTATCTGATTAATCTGATGATTATTTTCTCAATCCTTTAGGGCAGGAGACATAAGAAAGTAGTAAAAAAAAAAATCCCCTGAAATTGCCATTTTAGTCAAATATGAGTAAAAACCCACATTTTATTGATATTACTGCTTTAAAAAGTGCAAATAATTTGATTAGCAATGTAGATAATTTTGTTTTGATGGGTCAAATCAGTTTCTTTGCGAAACCCAATGACCTGAATCAGCTGTCCTCTCTTTTGACGAATTGACTGCCACCGAAAAAAACTAATTTACCAATAAATTAGGGGATATTCAATCTGATAACTTGATCTGTTTATTGGTTAATTTCAAATAAATATCAAAGCTACCGCTAAGAATCTTGGTGACGTCTCTGGTCAGTGTTTCACCATCATGCTACAAAGCAGTTTTCTTTAGTTAAGAAATATCACTATAATCTAATACATCTTGTCTTCTCCAGATCTCAAACTATCAATTCATCGTTTTATTTTCTCCCATTTAGATAACTGTACCTCCCTCTACACCTTTCTCAATCACGTTGCTCTACATCAATTACAGTTGGTCCAAAACGCAGCTCCCAGGCTATTAACTAAAAACTAGTTACATCCCTTTATTGGCTTTCTGTAAAAATTAGAACAAACAATAAAACAGCAGGACCTTGCCCCCAGTAAAATGCCTAATCTGTCCATTCCTCATTCTATTCCTGGACTGGTTAACACCAAAGGTGACTGCACATTTGCTGTTTTAGCTCCAACTCTCCAAAAAATCCATCTGATTTGCTGAAACTGTTTTTGGCAGCTTTTCAAAAACCATCTTCATTAGCAAACCCTTTTTCCATCTCTGTCTGGTTTGTCTCAGTGCTGTTTCATATTAGTTTGTGTGTGAAGCACCTTGAGAGTGTAAAAGTGCTGAATAAATAAAGCTTTAAATCAGTTTTGCGGATTCTTGTTTTGTCACGAACCTTTGAAAACGGGACATATGCTGCAAGTCTTTCCAGAGGTGCTGTAGAGATGCCAACAATTTTAATTTTAATTCACTGAGAAAAAAAATAAAGAAGTGTTAGAAACAACTAAAACACCACAAGAAACTGTAAATCATATATTAAGAGCAGGTACTTGTTTCCATGGATGCTGTACTGGACGAAGAGGCCTCCCAGCCTTTTGGAGAAATCAGCAAAATGTTTGCGCCTATGTGAATCGCCAAAAAGCAATCAGAATGTTCAGCTCAAACACCTTAATCACTTAAATGATGCCGTCATTTATCTCTGTAGTTTAGGGGATAACGGTACTGCTTACTGCAAGCGAAATGTCAAAACGTTTAATTTAGCATCGCTCCGGCGCTTACCTCAGCAGCTGAAGAAGAGACTTGCTGGGCTGCAAGACAATTTCATTTTATTAGCATGCAGAGAAAAAAGGGGAGGAGAGCTTCAGATTGGATCTCGAGAAACATTACAGTCCACTTACAGCAGGGAGTCGTCCATGAGGGGCCACCTTTACCTCCTCCACTCCTCCGCCCGGCAGCAGCAGCACTTCCAGGTAGAACAGGTCGGCTGTCAGGTAGCACGCGGCCTCGGTGAAGTGGAAACCCATTCTTGGGGAGGGGGGGAAATGGGAATATGAATCATAATGTGTCATATATGTCAAAAGCAAAGCTGCGCCATAACAGAAAACAATGAAAGGGAGATCTGGTCGAGATATAAAGTGAAATTTTCACCCGTATCGTTTGGCAATCCTCTCCAGACGGGACCTCATGACGTTCATAGAGGACACTGAAATGCATAGAGGCTCAGTTATTTACAGTAAAATTTAAAAAAAAGGTTAATCTATTCACATCCAAACACAGAATCATTGGAATATTGTTTGTTTACCATCAAACTCTTCCTGGAGTCTTTCCAGGGATCTAACCAGTGGCTCACAGGGTTTGGATTCATCTCTGGATTTCTCCTATTATGGGACAAAGAGGAGGAGAAAAAACAAAACAATGGCCCAGTTGTGTGGCAATGGGAGTCTTGTATAAACACTCTTTGGTCCTGTCTGCCCCATGCCGCCAGGCAGGCAACGCAAACAGCATGACACCACAGCAAGGGGAATGTTGACTTTTGGATGCTATGCACTTTGGGATGGGTCATGTTTAATAAAAACAACATTTTTGGATGTTGGTGTGAGAGAATACATTGTGCGCTGCCCTCTACACTTAGACTTCGAGCACTATAAAAGTCCTCTTCATGCTCATTGTTGGCAGAGGATTGCATGACCAGCCCTGGATGTCTTATCCCTTTGGACCACACATCACTTCAGACCACCAAGTAATCAAGTTTCTCGAGCAGACTCCAGAGACTGACCGCTGCCAAGCTCCACTTTGTATTAATCCACAAGTATTATCTACCCCGCTGCTCCACCCGTGACGAATCTAAAGAAAACTAACCCACCCTCTCCTCACAGAACCTCTGCACACAAGTTAGCACAGCAGGGTTAAATACATACGAAACAGGACCTTTTAAAGCTTTTTCGCTGCATGTGAAAGGTTGCATCTTTGGATTACTAAAACTTAAGCCTAAGAGTACACATCTGCATCTTCCAGAGTGTTCAGCATAAAGGAAAATGACTAAAGCCAGCAGCAAACAGAACCGTGTTTTGATTCAGGGCTTTACTACGAACACTGCGCCATGCGGCCGACGAGTGAATCCAAGTCAAGATGTGATAAGCGTCCATGCAAAAGCTGCTGATCAAACAACAAAGGCTCGTGTGTTCCAGGATGAATGATCTCATTCTGAGTGCATCACCACACCTAGTTCCTGATTCACACCACATCATCACATTAGACGAGCCGTCCGGTGACAAGTCCAATCATTGTTTCTCATGCCATCAACACTTGTCCTGCCTGCACAAACCAGGAGGAAAACTTTCAAATAACCCTGTCGGTAGAAGTCCTGGGTGATCTCCGTCATTTGCATAGAAAGGCCGGGTGGAGGGGGGAGCTAAGCAAATAGTGGAAGTGATAAAAACAAATGGAATAGAAGAAAATAGGAAATGTCTCACCATGCATCTCCGGATGAGCTGAAAAGTCTCATTCCAGGTCTTCTCTGCAAACTTCACATGTAGGGTAGACATTACGGCCTTTTTCTTCATCACTGAAGCAAAAAAAAGAAGAAAATTCATACACATCTTTGTGCCTTTTTCTCAATTTTAAGCTATTTGAACACATTATCTCAACTGTGGACTCCCATTTTTATTATTAAAAATTAACAGTCATTTGTGTGATTGGTTTAAATGATTAAAAATTATAATTAGAGGGGGGGAAAACTACATTACCTGGCGTCTAAAAGTCTATTTCGCTCCTCTCTTGAGCAAACGTGCCACCATTTATGCGGATTAGCTAATTAATCAATTAGCACCTTCAATTCACTCCCCCTAATCTAATTTGTAACTATGACGCAAATGAGCACAATAACTCGTAAATTATGTCATTATTAATTACTGTATTTTTTTTTTATTTTATATGTGATATATAAATGTTATATTCGTGGGTAAAAGTAAAACTGAGTGTTGTCTGGTTCTCCCAGGCGGGCGGGCGTTGTCAGACGGAGCCAAGCCCACAGGACGTGCAGGCAGTCTGCTGCTAACAGCTACCAGCCAAGTCTCTGGAGTTAGCTAGCGAGCTAGCCATGAGCTAACACCTAGCTAGCTGAGTCTTTTCATCTTGCCACCATAACTCAGCCTTCGTCAAACGCTTTGCCAAGGGGAACGCTGCTTAAACTACCGGTAGGTGATGTTATCCCCGCATATGGCGCGTGTGTAGCGGCTCTCGCCGGCCGCGTTTGCCCCCTTTTCGCGTCGCATCATTTAGTTGTGATTAGCTGCTTGTTATCGCTCGCTAGCCTTTTCGCCTGTGTTTGTGTGGCCAGCCACCTTTTAGCCTGCTAGCGAGGAAGCTGCTGAGTTGGGCAGGCATCGACCGAACATCTGTTGCTGGGTGTCCTATTTTAAAACATTTTGTCCCGTGTGCGCTATTCGAGCCCCCAGCTGCCCCCTGAACGTTAATTAAAGGTCAGCTGGCGTTTACCTGCCCCGGAGGTGAGTTAGCTTGTTAGCCACATCGCCCACTTTGTCAACCTGCTAGCTAGTTTTACTGGCAGTTAAAATGCCAGCAGCTAACTTGCTAATAAGTTAAATATTTGGAGTCTTTGTTATTTGGGATATTGCTCGACTGTTATTGTAACAACCAGGCAAAATGGTCGCCGGGTCAGCTAATACACAGATCTTATCATATTATTAGCATGCTTGTCTTATTAGCGTCATTTAGATGCCAGATTATGATACGTTGATTAATTTGTTAGTTACACGGATGTGGTGACGTTACATGCCAACATGAGTGGCCATGATTGAGATGTAAATATGCGGTTTTGTCATTGGATTCACCTGCTCATCTCCTCTAGACACATTCACTATCTCGATCGAGTAACTTTGTTTAGAGATTGTTGTATTTTAAACAGATCTAAAAGCCCTGAACTGTGACCAGATGTCCATTTTCACAGCTGCTGTTTTCACTTTCACTTAAAACTAGTTGTTATTTTCTGGTTTTAAATAGGTGGAGTCACACGATATTACCTTTCATTACTTTACATTGACTTTCAGTGCATTGTGTTAATTTGTGTAATGACGTCCTGGCTGCATTCCCGTGTTTATCCCTGATCACCCCTCCAGAGGTCTGTGTTGTTGGCCTCCTCCAGGAAAAGGCCTGAGCACACACACACTTCTGCACATCATGCTTTTCCCATAGTCTCCTTGGACAGTCCAGCTATGGGAAACTGACCACTAAATCGCTTCAGCATGTGTCAGATTTTTATCCACTCCTGTCAAAGATCGGGATATATCGCCAGATGTTACCTAGAAGCTTTAAAAAAGTTTTATGTCTGGGCTAAATGGATTTAACATGTCCCTGTTGGGTTAGTGGAATTTGCCTGCTGTTTGTCACGATGTAAGGTAGTTAACTTTGCATATCCAGATGTCACCTACAAGCAGGTTGCAAATATTCTTGTGAAACTCCTGATAGCGGTGCGTTCACAGGATAGCTCACTGAGTTGTCAGTTTGCTCATCTGTAAGGGGATTTTCTCTTTAAGCCTTCCTGTAAGTTGCAACGATTAATCCATTAGTTGTCAACTGTGAAATTAATCACAAACTGTTTTGATAATCGGGTGTTTTTTAAGGGGAAACACAGTCAAAATTCTCTCATTTCAGCGTCTTAAATTTGAGTATTTTCTGTTTATTTTCCTCCTTTATTGTAGTAAACTGAATATAATTAGGTTGTGGACAAAACAACACATTTGAGGATGTTGTCACGGGCTTTGGGAAACACTCATGGACCATTTTCTGACATCCAAACAAGTATTCAAATTATTCAAGAAGATAATTGACATGTTCAGGAAATAATTGTTAGTTGCAGCCCAGACATCTGAAATGATCACTCAAAGAATTCCTGCCTTTTTATATATGAAAAAGAATAATTACTGCGATCAATAAGATCTATTTCTGTGACTTTTTTGACATTGCAAAGAGTAAAAAGTAAAGAAATTTCATTAACACTTGCTTGTGATATTTGTGCAGACGTATTAAGTTTAAATCTACAGTTCTGTTCCTTCAATCCAGTGCCAGTGGTTATCACGTTGCATTTGCTGCAGTCTCAGTAGGGTGTAGACGATCACTCATTCCCGGCACTACGTTTGTGGTGCGATGGCAGTTTCTCCTATTTAAACATTTTACAGTGGTGGAAATTTATTGCTGTGATGGGTATGCAGTGTAGCTGCAGAAATGGAACCTGGAGGCTTCGGAAATCATGATGCAACGTCTTAGGATTCTTTCTCTCTCTCTGTTTTTTTTTTTTTTTTCTTTCTTCTTCTTCTCCGCAGGAATTATCATTCAGCCCTTTGTTTCACCTGGAATCCCCGGACTGATTTTTTCCGGTCTTCATTTCACAATCCCTCCTCCTCCCGCCGCCTTGAACTTTTCTCCCTTTGACACTTAACGTCTCTTGGTACACAGAGCCATGGCAGCTGCGAAGCCAAAAGGGCAGAACTCTCTAGCCCTTCACAAAGTGATTATGGTGGGAAGTGGAGGAGTGGGGAAGTCAGCCCTCACTCTCCAGTTCATGTATGATGAGGTGAGCAATTTGACATCACCGCAGTCCAGTAAATTCGAGCTTCTCTTTTCGGCACAGTGAGTGACGTCTTCTTTCTCCTTCCCAGTTTGTTGAAGACTACGAGCCCACTAAAGCCGACAGCTACAGGAAGAAGGTGGTGCTGGACGGTGAGGAGGTGCAGATTGACATCCTCGACACAGCTGGACAGGAGGACTACGCAGCCATCCGGGATAACTACTTCCGTAGTGGCGAGGGCTTCCTCTGCGTATTTTCCATCACAGAGCTGGAATCATTTGCAGCAACAGTAGACTTCAGGTGCAGACGCGCAGATTGTTCTAATGAATCCCTCGAACATCCATTAGGATTTAATGACAGCTGTTCTTCCTCTGCTTCACATTTTCATTGGGTTTGGGTTTCATTGTTTGAAGTCTGCTTAAAGAAGTGCGAGTCTGTTTATTTACACAATTCAGTGACTTTTCCTGTTCCGCAGAGAGCAGATCCTGCGAGTGAAGGAGGACGAGAACGTGCCCTTTCTCCTGGTCGGTAACAAGTCGGACTTGGACGACCGACGGCAGGTCAGCGCGGACGAGGCCAAGGCACGTGCCGAGCAGTGGGGCGTGTGCTACGTGGAGACTTCTGCCAAAACCCGTGCCAATGTTGACAAGGTTTGTTTAACTGGCTAAACACAAGCACGAACAAATGAGTTGCTGGAGAAGCATGAACCTTTTGCCCCTTTTTTTGTGTGTGTGTGTGTGTGTGTTTTTAACAGGTGTTTTTCGACCTGATGAGAGAGATCCGGGCGAGGAAAATGGAGGACAGCAAAGAGAAGAACGGGAAGAAGAAAAGTAAAAGTTTGGCCAAGAGAATTAGAGAGAGATGCTGTATTTTATAGTCGTTAAAGAGAGCAGGCTAGCTGCTTGTGTACATATACATTTCTCAGACTTTTGCATTTATTTTGTGCCCATGCCTGACCATGACTTTCTGCTCCTGGCTACCAGGACATCTGACCATGTGTCAGGAAGTAGTAAGGTGGCACTCCATACACCATTTATAGCTCTAACTTTTTATGTGCTGACACTCCAAATAATTTATGTACTCTCTCTCTCTCTCTCTTACTCTGACCACATTACCAGAGTGTAATAAATGGATGGTGTTTTAATTTAGGCCTAAGCTTGACAAGAGGCTAAGCCCTGAAATGTTCCAAAACCTTTTATTGTAAAGTTTGATGTGTATAATATATTCAGACAACTGTGCAGTGCAAGTTTCAAAAGAAAAGACAGACTGAAAGTGTCAGAGCCAAGGTTTTAAATGGGGGAAAGATGTTAAGTTGAGCTAAAAAAAAAAACAAAAAAAAGATGCTGGAAAGCCCCAAACCCGAAAAAAAAAAAAAAAAAAATGCTGGAAAGCCCCAAACCCGTGTAATTAATCCACCATCTTCGTTAGGGGCAGCTAACAGCAGCGTAGTGTCAACCCCAGAGTTCATCAAGTGCCACCGAGGAAATGTACATTTGCACTGGTGAACCCACGAAAACATTTCGATCGAAAGACCGTCGCATTATCGAAGCCAGAGCCGAAATTTGATGCCATTCCTGTTTGTCGTTTTACACCTCAGTTTTACTAGATGGTTATGGACACTTACTTCTTACCTGTCAAGTTTTTTTTTTTTTTCTCTCTCTCTCCTCCTCTCTCATGTCAACCAGTGTAAGATAAGCGCACCATGTCTCCATTTTTGTTTCCCTCCCGACATTTCAGTCACTTTGTCCAGTCTCCTCAAATGCACAAGCAACATCCATCATTACCCTTAAATCTGCGAGGGATGTTACTACACTTGAACTTTTTTCAATTCTAACATTTCAGAAGTTTTACCTCACTCGGCTAATGACTCTCCATTGCCTTGTTTTGCGATTTTAAAAAAAAGAAGAACGGAATCCCTGGTGCTCTGATAAAAGGCGATTCCATAACACTACATCCTTTACATGCTGTTTTGACACAT
>NW_007578658.1:193930-235267 GCF_000690725.1 Stegastes partitus | reverse complement strand
CGATTAACGGCTAAATTGCATCGACCAAAACACACTGTGAAATCTGCCCCGTGATTCCTAGTTTATGACTGAGCCACTCTTCTTTTTTTGAGACTTATTTTTCCAATATTTTTAATAAAGCCTCCAGAGGTTGCCGCCACGTTTCACTCTAATCTAGTTTAAGTCACTAATGTAGGGATAAATACGCGTGTGCATTGCTCACCGTTGACACTAAAGGATTTCTGGACACCCAACACTGGAGTCTATGCAAAACGACTGTTGTTATTGCAAAGAGGAAATGTGAAAAAAAAAAAACACTGTCTGCAAACTTTTAAAAGATAATAAGTAGAAGCACTTGAGCTGAGATCTGACCCCCGGGAAAAACACATCTTCATCACTATTGTTGTTTTTTTTGTTTTTTAAGTGCGTAACACTCATTGAGTCCCACAGTTCTCACATACGTAGTTCAGTGTTTTACAAAAAAAATCATGCAAAACGAATGTCTGTGGGATTTCTTGTTTACTGAAAAGCACACAGCAGAGAGTTTCGAAACGAGACGACGCGCGGCAGTTTAAAGGTTCTAAGGGCTAACCTCCAGTACACCATGATTGGAACGCACCCCCACCCCTCCTCCCCTGAAAGTGAATCAGACATCCAGTGTAAGGATCCCTTCCTCAGCTTAAGGCCATGACATTAACTGCTGTGTGTCTCTGCTACTACTATACTCAAAGTGACCACCATAGTGCTTGCTAACATCGGCTTAACACGGTCTCATTTCAGTGCTTTTTTTGTTTTTTCCAGAGGCGTTCATAATCATTGTTAACAGGCCCAAATGTTTTCAGCGGCATACTAAAGACAGATGTTTGTGTGGAAGCTATGAGCACTACTGGGTATTCAGATAACTTGTTTTGCCTTTTATATACATAAATACCCTTGGAATAATGGAGAAGAAAAAAATCAATCTAGGTATCTATGTCTTTGATTGGATGGTTGTATGTATGCCATCGGTTTCAATGTTTCCTTCATGTTTACTTCTTTTGAACATAACCACTAATGTAGCCTATCTGTTTGTGAATGCAAGAGGTGACGCTTACATTTCAATTCATTATTATTATTTTTTTTTGTGAGTTATTTGGAAATGGCAAATAAAGTGGATATTACTAATAACATCTTCCTAATGTATTTGTTTAATCTTTGGCAGTCTTGACTTTTTTTTTCTCCCCGCACTGAGCAGGCACTTATCTTCAAACGAAGGCTCCTCTAGGACGGGTTGGGCTTTTTTTTCTCCCCGCTTATACGTCTGTGAGCGCGGCTTATCTTGACCGATTCAGGACCTCGACCTTACTCAAAGGGACAGCCGCTATCTGACGATCATAAAAAAAAAATTGCCAGCGAGTCACGGCGTTTTCAGCGGATTTCACGTCACACCGACATGAAACTGCATCACGGTGGTGGCTTCCTTTGAATTCAGCTCCCTTTTGTTTGGCGGCGTTGCTCTTTCAAGGTTTTTTTTGTCTTTGTTTCCCCCTTCAAGTTGTTTGTTGATTCTTTTTGCTTTAATTTGATTATTTCTTCACCTCCTGTCTGTAGGCAGCTTAAAAGAGAATTCAATGGTGCCTATTGACTACAATGAGCACAGAAAGTTTGATGCAGCCCATGTGTGTGTTGACGCAATCAGGCTTTGTGTTGCGTATTTGATCAGCCTCATTCTCTGCTATGCTGCTGAAGCATTGATTTATCGTGGTATAGATTAGCTACTAGCAGTTTGTGGATGTTCGGTCACAGGAAACAGGCTTGTTAAAGTGTTAAAAACTGTAATGTAGTGTTTTGATGGTCCTGTATTACCCAGTTAAGGCAACACAAGAGTTTGTTGCAGGTTTTGGAAACTGGTTTAAAAACCGTTTAAGCATGAAAATGTAAAAACAGGAGGAATTTCACTTAATATTTTTGCAAAAAATGCCATTTAATTCTCATTTTACACCTCAGTTTAAAGTCTAGTATGGTTATAGACACTTATTTTAATCTAGAAAGTCAAACTAATTCTTCTTATTCTCCTCTATCATTATCAAATAAGTGCAGTATGTTTCCATGTTACTCACTTTTCCGAGCATGTCTCTAAATGCACCGACAACATTGATCATTACCGTTAAACCTACGAGGGATTTAACAACCCTTAACCTTTTTGAACTCCAACATTTAAGACCTTTTACCCAACTCGGCGAAGGATTTTCATTGCGTTATTTTGCGATAAAGGAATCCCCGGTGCCCCGTTAAAGCAGTGATTCCATAACATTTTGTCCTATACGTGCTGCTCTGACACATTCTGATAAAAACTAATTGTTTCCAGGCATGCAAAGATTTTTCTTTTTGCCAATTTAACTTTTTTCCTGGCTCGGGCTGTCAGAGTTATTAACCCTATAGTCCCTTGTGTTTCATTTAAATGCATGTCTTAATTAGGAATAAAGGGGTAATAGATTAAGAACAGATGAGTTTTGAATGTTCGGTTTGCAGGATTAAAATGTACGTCATGTCAGAATCAAATAGATCTTTTTTTAATATTTAAAACTAGTAGTAGAGTAGCAACACATTTCCAGATCATTTAAATAACATACAATTAATGAATCTGCAAGTCACAACTTTCACTTGAGCCTGTAAAGTTGGCTTAGAGGCCAAAATGGGCATAAATTCTATCACTTTTTAGAGATTTTTTAACCTCATTTATGCTTCAGCTTGATGCACAACACCGTGTTTGTGTTACATGCTGCAGTTTATTTCACAAACTGTATATTTAAAATATGCATGTGTGTCTCAGGACTGTGTTGGATGATAGAATCAAATAAAAAAGTTAATCAAGTAGTGTTTAAGAAAACATTAAGATGGAATAAGGTGCAAAAATTATTTAAGGAATTACAGGAAAATGTGTCCTACTAAGTAAAAACGTGCCATTTATGTGACAATACATGCAACTAAAGTCACAACTTTTACTTCAGCCTGCATGGAAATAATCAGTTTATTAAATTATATGCTTGTGTTTAATGCTATTGTAGGATTTATATAGTAGTACAGCAGTTTAAAAACAAAAAAAATATGTGATTATGAGAGTGTGTCGTGTTTATGCACTTTAAGTTCCTATATTACTGTATGGCAAGACGAATGATCTCGTGTGCCGTTTACGTGACGCATGGAAACTACAGCTTTGTTTTAATGTCACATTTTTTTATATTTCCTCCGATCGCGCTGTTATCTGTATATTTTGAAGGTAGGGGTTTCCCTTCGTGTTGACGTAACCGCTGAGCTGGATTACGCATACGGGTACCATTGGTCGACGCCGACGCACAAGGCCTGTAGTTTGAAAGCTGTCTGGGCCCAGGCGAGCTGTACCGTTAGCCACATTGCGAACAAAGTTATATTATTTTGAAATAAATTCCAGGGATTTTTGGAGTCATCGTACGCGGAGGGACGTTTGCCACTTTTGGATCATGCCGTTATCGGAGGGAGAAACATCCAGGCGGGATACGTGAGAGCGGAGGTGTTTTTGAATGGCATTGTTTTCCTGCATATTGGCTGAGTTGCCTTGAACTCCACGCAAGGAGAAAAGAAAGCTGGCTAGCTAAGTTGCTAAGCGGCTAGCTAGCTAGCGGCGACTATCCAGCCAACTCGCGTGCTATTCACTTCCTTGTTGCACATTGGAGTGTGATGGAAGGCGAGAAGAAGTTTGTGAGAAGGCGACGGAGTTTTTTACTCGCACTTTAACACTATCCGGTGAATGGATTTACATGCTCGCATGGACAGTGACAATTTAGAAGAACTGGATTTTAAATTTGGAGGTGCTTTGGGCCTGTGCTTTGACCATGAAATGGAATGCGACTGTTTAGCTGGACACAGTTAGCTGGCGGAGACTAGCCGGCTACATCGACTAGCACTAGCTAGCAAATCTAGGAGATGTCCGTCCTGGAATACAATGGTTGAGTATCGACTGCCTCTATAACTACGCACCATATTGTGAATTTTGTGCAACAGAATCAGGTGGCACCAAGTGTCATGAATTATCGTCTGGAGTAACTCACTTTATCTGGAACCTCAATCGTGCTAGCTTTGTAATGCTAACGTTAAGCTTGTGATTTAGCTAGCTAGCTGGCTGGCTGTCTAATTGTGAATTTGCTGTAACGTTAGCTAACTAGCCTGTTACACAGCTAGCCCAATGTTTTGTTCCACAACACAGCAAGGGACATAGCTTAGGTAAAAAAAATACATAATATAATATTATTCTCGACGTGGCTATAGCGTTTATTTGGTAGATAAATGCCTAATTCGGAGGTGCTTCGTGAGGGTCGGGGACGGAGCCCCTCTGCACAGAGAAATGCTAATAGGCAGGACAGGCGTAGTAAACCTGGGAGCGGTGCCGCTCAGCGAGAGAGACACCGTGAGAAGAGGCGGTCATCGGCTTCTAGGAGAAAGAAACGCAGGCAGCCTAAGGATAGAGACTTGTGGCACACCGGTACAACGGGAGACCCTGACAATGGTCGAAAAAGCGCCTTTGAAAAAGAGGTTGAACTTCGGACATTGGTGGAGTATGACGACGTGAGCTCCCAGTCGGAGCGCTTTTCTGGGAGCCCCTCTCCTAAACTTGACCCCCATGCTGACAGTCTCTCCGTGGACCGGCTCAGCGATGTTGACTTTGGTGACTATAATGGACCAGCAACCCCAGACAGAAGTCACCCGAGAGACCGGGAGGCTGTGTGCCTCAGCAAGGACGAACAAACCAGAGGACCATCCGAGAGGAGCAAGCAGCAGGAGAAGGAGCTGAGCAGGAAAAAGGACCGTCAGAGTCGTGAGAGAGACTCTTCAAAAGCCAGGAGTGGAGGAAGCCTAAGTGGCTCTAAAAATCACAGAGACACTACAAGGAGCAGTGACAGAAATGGTAAAAGGACATCTTCATCTCAGTCCTCACAATCTGCAGATAAAAGGGATTCGAAAAGGCACAGAAGTAAAACAAGGTCTGACAAAGAGCCCCCGTCTGCATACAGAGATGCTCCACAATCTTACAGAGATGACCGAGACGACCTCAGGGCATACAGGAGAAGTCCTGGTTTTAAAGCAGAAAGTCCCTATGGGACATCGTATTCATACAGCTACCAGTCCCCTGGTGGTTATAACCAGCTGATATCTAGAAGAAGTCCAACTTATGGGAGCAAAAGACTTTCCCCCAGCTCCACGTATTACAGTCGGGATTCAGATGTGTATGGGGCGTATGGTGTGACAAAGTCCCCCAGTTCATACTCGAGCAACAAAAGGAAGCGATCCCCTGCGAGCCCGGTGAATTGGCGCAGGTCACCAAGTTATGGCCGACACAGTCCATACGAACAAGGCGAGTTTGGCTCCAGTCCTTATGGAAACCGCAGGAGATCACGAAGTCCATACAGGAAGTCCCTAAGCCCAAGTCCAGATGTCAGGTGAGTACTTACAGTGCAGCTAATGGGATGATAAGTGTTCCGTTTGTTCAGTGTCCTCTACTGGCACGGTGAATATATTGGATTTGCTCAATACATGCCAAACGCTGCTTTAGATTTGACCAGTAGGGACTTAAGGTTTTGGAGGAATTTCATCTGAAACGTGTAATTCAATGCAGATTTAGTTTTTTTAAAAATTCTTTTATGACCAGCTGGACGCTAATTCCTTGCATTAGCTGTTTAGAGCTACGGTAATTAGCCGATTAGTCGTTAACCATTACATTCATCGCCACCTATTTTGATAATCAGTTTGAGAAATTAGAAGAAACAAAAGTAGTTAAAATTCTTAAGATTCATTATTTTCAGGTTTCCTTACTTCTCTATGCCAGTGTGTTCTGGTTGTGCACAAAACACACTTGAGGATCTCATTCTGGGCTTTGGGAAACACTGATCACCATTTTTCATCATGTTCTGATGTTTTATTCACCAATTAAAATAATAATCGTTAGTTGTGGTTGGTGCTCTGTAGTTTGAACCCCAGCCCAAACAAGGACAGATATTTTTATGTGTGGTTTTTCTAACCATATTTGCTGGCTTGCCTGGACTAGCTGGTTTTTTTATTAAGTGGTTAAAAACATTCCTGCATGTGACACCTTAATTCGTTGGCTGTAATACCTTCCTTCTGTTCATGGCGCAGTCTAACGAGTTGTTTGTGTCGTTTTCTTTTCAGACGATCTGCTAGGTCACGTAGCAGAAGCCCGTATTCAACCTCAAGACATTCACGTTCCCGCAGCCGCCACCGCCACTCTCGCTCCCGCAGTCGCCCCTCCAGTCTTTCGCCGAGCACGCTCACCTTTAAAACCAGCCTCGCCGCTGAGCTCAGCAAGCAGAAAAAGGCTAAAGCCGCAGAAGCCGCCGCCAAGGCCAAGAACTCCAGCAACACTTCGACTCCAACCAAGGGTTCCTCAGCCGCTCATCAGCCCAGCCCGAAACCGAATCACACAACCAGGAAGGGCCGCCCTCCCTCCCCACCTCAGCCAGAGAAGGGACCCAGAACTCCCACATCGAGCCAGCCTCAGTCCCCCACTGACAGGTCGTCCAAGAGGACCACGGAGCACCAGACCAGCAGGGACAGAGACGCGAAGGGCAAGGACGACTCTGTACATCGTGACAAGAGGAAAGCACCAGCACCGGGACAAGGAAAAGACAAGGAACGAGCTGCTGCTCCACTCATCTCTACTCTGTCATCGCTGCCTTTGCCACAAACCGTTCTTGAGCACATTGACAAAGGAGAAAGGTATAGAAGTGCTGATGACAGATTGTTGTGCGTTTGTCTTTCTTTGGTCTTGGTAGTTTAGTACGCTAATGCTCTCTCTCCTACAATTTTTGCAGCTTGAAGGACAGCTCCGTCTCAGGGAAGAAAAAGTCAGAGAGGAAGGCTCGTCCACTTCTGACCGACTTGCCTCTGCCCCCTGAACTTCCCGGTGGCACATCTTCCCCGCACAGCCCCCCCGAGGATAAAAAGACACTTCGCCGAAGACCTAAGTATATAATAATGCATTTAAATCTCCTTTCCTGCTTCTACTGTTTGCTGTATGCTTAGGTTGATTTTTTTATTAATTTCTTTTTCTGTATTTCCCAGAATTTGTGGCCCCAGATATGGTGAGTTCAAAGAAACTGAAATAGATTGGGGAAAACGATGCGTGGACAAGTTTGAGATCATTGGAATCACAGGAGAAGGTACCTATGGTCAAGTGTACAAAGCTAAAGACAAAGACACTGGTAAGTTTTTCTTTTTTTGGAGATACACATTCATTTGTGATGTAGAGAATTGATTCAGTGTTGGAAATTCAACACTGAATCCTTTCTCTGTGCTCTTTAGAGATAAAATGGTTATAAAGATAAATGTCCGTTTCGGGTGGCACCAGCTCGTGATGTCGTCATGAGTTTTACTTCTCTCTTTTGTCTCGTAGCTGAAATGGTGGCTCTGAAGAAGGTTCGACTGGACAACGAAAAGGAAGGCTTCCCAATCACAGCTATCCGAGAGATTAAAATTTTGCGACAACTCAACCACAAGAGCATCATAAACATGAAGGAGATCGTCACAGACAAGGAGGATGCTCTGGATTTCAAGAACGATAAAGGTAATACGAGTTTCTGGTCACACGTACATGACATTTATTATCCATGTTGATAAAAAAGTTTGTTGAACTTTTTATTTCCTCTCACTCCAGGTGCTTTTTATCTTGTGTTTGAATACATGGACCATGACCTGATGGGTTTGCTGGAGTCGGGCCTGGTCCATTTCAACGAGAGCCACATCAAATCTTTCATGCGACAGTTGCTGGAGGGGCTTGATTACTGCCACAAGAAGAATTTCCTGCACAGAGATATCAAGTGCTCCAATATTCTGCTCAATAACAAGTGAGACTGCAGGATTTTTATTTATTTTTTCTCACCTGACCGGACTTAACGGTCTTGTTTTGCTGATAACATTGTCAAGGATGTTTTCCCCCAACTTGATTTAATCAGCGTTGTTCTTTCCTCCCAATCAGAGGTCAAATAAAGCTCGCAGACTTTGGTCTTGCTCGTCTGTATAACTCTGAAGAAAGGTGAGCTCCCCGTGTTTTTGGTAGATGTACTTCAGTTGTGAATCGATTGTGGTACTAATCTTGTCCCGTGTTTTGATTCTCAGTCGACCATACACCAATAAAGTGATCACGCTATGGTACCGCCCCCCAGAGTTGCTTCTGGGAGAAGAGAGGTACACGCCTGCTATTGATGTGTGGAGCTGCGGGTAAGAGTATATTGTTTTTAAACTCTCTTATGGTTTTGATCATCTGGTCACTTGTTAGTATAATCATTCGTTGTGTCTTTTCTATCACAGGTGCATTCTTGGAGAACTGTTCACAAAGAAACCCATCTTTCAAGCTAACCAGGAACTCGCCCAGTTAGAGCTTATTAGGTAAGCGTAGGCAAAATCCCTGGAACCACAGACGGGTTCCCATGCAGCGGTGAAGCCATTTTAACCAGACACATGGACCGAGGAGTTGTTTCAGCCATCTAAAACAGGAAGTAAAAGTGGTGCTGATTTTCCCACTGACAAACCCCACTGAGCTGTGATTAAAAAGCTTCACTTGTTTTGTCATGACTCCCTTTGTTAAGAGGAAAGATTAGAACACTTAATTCAGTGGAGGCAGGCCGCCTCTGCAGCTGGAAACCCCGAAAATTTTGCGCGGCTCTTTGTTGCCGCGAGCTATGAAATTGAAGAAACGCAAGTGTGTCATTTTCCTTGTTCCTTGATTTACTTTCCTCACTTCCCGCCACATATTGTGGACCGAAAGGAAGGACGGAAAATGAGTTCCAGTGGAGGCAAATGTGATGCACCGCTCTACAACCTATTACGTCCACATTTGGCTGCATTCTGCTACAACAAATGAATTTGTCTTTCAGCCGAATATGCGGGAGCCCGTGCCCCGCTGTCTGGCCAGATGTAATAAAGCTTCCCTTCTTCAACACCATGAAACCAAAGAAGCAGTACCGGAGACGGTTACGAGAGGAGTTTGCTTTGTAAGTCCATTTTCCTGATGTCTATTCATATATTTGTGGAATAGGCCCTCCGGCATTACATTTCACCGTGACCTTGTGCTTCTGTTGCCATTCAGCATCCCTCCATCTGCTCTGGACCTGTTTGACCACATGCTGAACTTGGACCCGAGCAAACGCTGCACGGCTGAACAAGCGCTGGGCAGCGAGTTTCTCAAAGACGTGGATCCGGACAAGATGCCTCCACCAGAGTATGTTATGGTTCACATCAACAGAGTCGTCCTGGAGTGTGTAACCGTACTTATGACCATGTTAACTGTTTCCATCTCCACAGTCTTCCCCTGTGGCAGGACTGTCACGAGCTGTGGAGCAAGAAACGCAGACGGCAGAAGCAGATGCCAGAAGAACTTGCTGCCCCTAAGGCGCCACGCAAAGAGCTGGGCCTCGACGACAGTCGCAGTAACACTCCGCAGGGTTTCTCTGCCCCTGGAGGTATCAAAGCCCAGAATGCAGCTGCTTCTGCACTGCTCGGTGAGTTTGAATACTGTTTGGGTTTCTACTGTCTTATTATTAGCTTTCTGGTCACCAATGTAGAACCTTGAGCACTATTCTGAATGAACGCTGACGTGCAAACAAAGTGTCGAGTATGATGAAGGTAATCTGAGACAAGTACAACTGGTGTGCAAAATAAACAAGGAACTCTGTGTATTACTGTTGGAAATATGAACACAGCTCCTCAAATTTACTTTAATTCTTGCTGCAAAACAGCAAATCTTGTATGACCTCTAAAGTCATCGTGAGTAATTGGCCTTAATACCTGTTTGACCCAGAATGTAAGTCATCACTCACTTTATTAATTTCCTTCCAATGTCCTGTGAAGGTTATAAGTCTGTATAAGACACACCTGCATAGCTAGCACAATTACCCAAGCTCATTTAACCTCATGTAGTCACCTAAAGCAGGTGACTACATGAGGTTAAGTGAGCTTTGGTAACACCTACAACACTGTTTAGGTGTGTAGCACCTGGTCACAGTTGGTCCCATTCCAGTGATGAATCAGCCTAGTTGGACCTGTTTGGCATAACGACTAATCATTTTACTTGAGCTTGTAATACTGGTGTCACAACCATATGTAGGTTTTGTTTCAGTCTGTGAATAAATCATTATAAACTGGACCTTTTCGTTGAGTCAGCAGCTCCAGATGAATCTGTTAAATGGATTTTGATGTTAGAATATTTCATCCCCTATAATGAACCCCTATGCTCAGGTTAATTATCTGTTTTCTTACAGATCCAAAGGGTCCAAATTCACAGTTCACTCAGGAGCAGCTGGCAGTCCTCCTGAACTTCTTTGGCCAGCCCAAGAGTTCAGCCAACACAGCCCAGTTTGTCCAGTCCATGAGCACAAAGGTCAACCAGGAGACGTTACAGCAGCTCTCTAAAGCCTTAGCTCCCCCTGACCCAGCTGAGCCTCCTCCCCAACCCGCACCCGCCAAGCCTCCCCAGCCCGCTGCCCCGGCAGGAGTACCTCGCACACCTCCGATGCCCAAGCCTCCTTCGCCTCCGATGTCCGCACCGTCAGGTATTCCTGAAGGCGAGGCCGCAGCTGCTACACAGACAGCCATGACCATGCTGCTAGCTCAGCTCCTCCAGGCTCAACAGGCTCAGAGGCAGGAGCCGAGCGACGGCGGAGAAGCCACCGAAAGCACCAACCCTGCTGGAGCAGCAGCACCGCTTCTACCTCCAGAGGTCAAACAGCCTCCAGAGCCCAGCCCGGTCTCTCCAGGTGAGCCGCCTCCTGCCCTGCATCTCAACATAGCTTTTCTTTGTGAACCAAGACTAGCAAGAAAAATATGCGCAACAAAGGATTCTTCCCGACAATCAACATGTTGATATTTTCTGACTCATTTAGGCCAATTGCTGGAACTGATATATGCACATATTTTCCGCACCTAATTGCAGACAACATCAGATCTCTCCTGGGGTGGAATTAATATTATTATGGCTTTTTATTTGTTTTAATTTTTATCGTGACGCCTCGGTGGCAGGTGAAGACAGAATTAAACGCTTTCCAAAGGCACAGGCTCACCGGGCAAAACAGGAAAGCGACTATAAAAGCTGCCATATTTATTTTAACGCAACAATTTCCAACAAAACTAATATTTGAAGCTGACGGGTGTTATCTGTCTGTCAATGTTGGTTTTGGACCGATGACGACATTTCATTTAGAAGCCTTTCGACCGTTACTAATATCACCATGCGTCCGTATTGTTGGTTGGTTCGAAAAATGTCAGCGAGGGCGCTTATCAGCATCGGTTTACGAGATGGAATGAGTTACAGAGAAAACAGTCTTTGGGAAGGGCCCCAGTAAATGAGAGAAGTTGACAACAGGTCAGCAGGAAGATAGTTAATTAGTCTGAAACTAATATTATCCTTATATTAAGATGCCATTTGTTCGTATTTCTCAGTCCTTTAATTTTACAGCTGTACCTGAATCAATCTAAATTGGCAGAAACTAAAGAAATTAGATAAAAACAAAGAAATAAATAGTGAAAAATACATCAAAAACAATCTAATTGCCAATGAATCTGCCATGTTAGTTCTATAAAACCTTAATAATCTCAAAATATAAGGCTTGTGACAAGTTTTTAGAGCACATGGTAACTTTAAAAATTTTGTTTTGTCAGACCAGTAGTTTAAAACGTTAAAATATTCAGTTTACCATAAAGTTAGTCAAGAAAAAGCTCATCTGTCGTATTTATCAAAATCGTCGTTTTTCTTGTTGCATCTCTATTCAGAAACAATCTACTTCTGGACATTACAACTGTATCTGTTTTGTTTTCCAGTGTCTGAGGTAGGTGGAGTATCTATCTTGCCCCCAGACCAGAGACCACCTGAGCCTCCAGAACCTCCTCCACACGCTGACCTGGACTACCGGCAGCCGCCACCCGAGCCCAAGACCGGCCACGCTCCCCCTATTGCATCCGCAGGTGGAGGCGATGGAGGGAGACCCCCGGAGCCAGACTACCCACCTCTCCCTACCGCAGAGGGTTCCGGATACGGGGGAGAGTACAGCCATCCGCCTCCTCCCCCTTTTACTCCTGCGGGCTTCGGGGACAGCTACATGGGTCACATGCTGGGCGGAGGCCTCCCACCGCACACCCTGAGAGAGGTGTTTAGCGGGCCCGGTCAGGCTGCCGGCTCCTCCACTGCCCCCGGGGTCCTGGCACCGGCCCACCCGGACCCTTTCCCCCCCGGCGCCGGAGCCACGGGACCCAGCAGCATGGTGTTCAGCGGGGACAAGGACCACCGCTTCGAGTACAATCACAGCCCTTTACCTGTGGAGGGGCAGCCCAACCCCGGCGCCATCCACCTGTACAACCACGCCATGGCCAGAAAGGACGGCGTGCCTCCTCCCCCGCCCATCCCCGCACCAGGACAACCCTGGGGCTCCCCCTCCCAAGTCGGGGCTCCACCACTACCCCTTGGCTTTGTCCCGCACGTCAACTCGACGGCAACAATCAGAGGACGAGGGCTGCCTTTCTGAAAGACTGGAAATATGAAATGTGACGATGAACAAAAAAGGCTTGAGGACTCCGCCACGAGCCTGAAGCCTCTCAGGCCAGACGAGACGGATCCGGAGATGCACATTCAGTTTGTAATAACTTAAATCTGTGTAAGGCATTGTATTCCTCCTCAGTCTGGAATGTGGAGTACGTTGCAGAGGGACAGTCGAATAACACCGGAGGAGCTTTTCTTGCTCATACCATTTTTCATATTTTTTTGTAATCTATTCTGCTGTCTTTTAAATTAAACTTTTACCTTTTTTGAGTGTACATTTATCAGGCCAGGTAAATTTTAAAATCTCTACCTTAGCCTTTCTGTACTTGCTCCAGGGCAGACTAGTATTAATGTTTTGCACTACTGACTGAAGTAGGCGGAAACTATTTTAGCAATGAAAGGAGGCGGATGATGTGCTATGTCAGCACCATTAGGAAATATGACCAGTAATGTCATGTCCTCTTTCCTTTTTTTTTTTTTTTTTTTTTTTTAAAAAATGGCCAAGATTATGTTGAAACAATGACGGCTCATTTGATTGGCTCGATGGATTAGGCATCAGCACAGGGAGCTATTTGAGGATAAGGACTGGTAGCTCTTGGACTACTGCAGCAAATCTGACTTAATGGAGAAAAAAAAAGGCTGTTTTCACGTTGAATTCCACGGTGTTGTAAAATCATGAGTAAAACACGTAACCCGCCCCCTTTCCCCTGAGTTTGACAAGGAAACAATGTCTTTTTTTTTTTTTTTTTGTACTAAAATAATTTGTCCTTCTCCCTCCTCCTTTGGCAAATGTTTATTAAAGAAATGCCAACAGTGGATTGTCGTCTGCTAAATCACTCGCATCCATTTAGAAAAACAACAGACGACTTCACGGATCGCGCCACTGGATGGCAGTGTCATGTCAAACATCACCCGGCTCTGGCTTACCTGCTGCAGCAGATGAATATGGCTCCTATGATGCAGATTGGCATTCAGCGCTGCAACTCCAGGCAAATGTACCCGCTTGTCAGTCTCACTCAAAACCAATAGACCTTAGCCAGCAACCACAATTTCACCGGCACTAAATCTCGACTCCTTGAGCATGTACACCATTCATAAGTCGACGGAGCTCCCCGGAGCGAGCCAGAATAATGAAAATTGACATATTTTGGCAAGTGTTTGTAGCACGAAAACACCTTTTTTTTCTAAAGTCGGGAGTGACTCTTTATCTAGACTGAGATAGCGGCACACGTCAGGCAACATAACACGCAACCTCAAATACAGATGCAGAGCAGTGTCAGGAAGAAAGAAAAGTGGATGACAGCTCCCAGTGGAGGCAGTCTTCAAGCACTAAACTCACACTTTGAACCTGAGTGGGAAAACAGTTTCTCGGAGATCACAAGCCAGTCCTCCTGAATGCTCCTTCCTAATGCCAACTTTGATATCAGTTTTTCTAGATGTCAGTAGACCTTTTTTTGCCACTTTCACCTTTGGAAAAAAAACATAAGGTGCTGCACTCTGCTTCTTCTTCTTCTCTGTGTTCAAAGCACAGCTAAGTAGAGTCTCAGCTATTTTGGCGGATCCAAGTGCGAGAAACTTGAACCGCTATAAAACAGAAGCTGCCATTTAAAACTGACAAAAGAGTTGCTTAACTGACTTCAAACGGAGCAACGTGCTACATAATGTGGCAGAAATACAAAAAACCCAACAACAGAAGGATCGCCCGAATGATATTCTAACATGCAGCCGAACAAAGAGACATTTTCCACACACGTCTGCCCTTTGTTTTACCCATCATACCCCACATCTGAATTTGTCACACGTCACATTGCTGGTGATGAAAAAGCGATTATCTCAGAGGGGCTCCATTCTGCAAAGCTAATTCGCGACGTGCATGGCAGCAAGTCTATGATTAATACGGCGTGGATGATGGATTGCGGAGAATTTACGGTAGCTTCAGTCAGACTGGCAGCATCGTATTTTTTTTATTTATTTATTTATTTGTGTTTTTTGGAGAGTGATTGAAACAACAGTGAGAACAATTTTAAAGACAGGAAAAGGAATCCGTGACTTGGTCAGTTTTATTGAATTAGGCCGACATCCAGCTTGAAAACTGACAAGATCCTACTTTGACATATATGTTGCACTACGTAAAACACAGATGTGACACTGAGCTTCACATTCCCATATTATATCTGCTCATTAACTTTAACTCCAGTAGAAATCAGTAAAGCTTTTGTTTCCCCCCAATGTTGACCTGCACTTTAGCAACTATTCCTCATAAGATCCAAAGTATTTTAGGGTCAAATTAGCTAAAAACTGGAACCAAACACTCACAAACGCACACGTGAGGCCTTAATTATCAAACGAGCTGCACACAGGTGAACAAATGACACAGTCACATGACTTCCTGTCAAAATAAAGGATCTGACTTTGAAATCTGATCTAATAAATACATCCGTCCATGATCTATACACCACTAAATCCTTACTAGGGTCACGGGGGGGCTGGAGCCTATCCCAGCTGACTCACATTCACACCTACAGATAATTTAGAATCACCAATTAACCTCAACATGTTTTTGGACTGTGGGAGGAAGCTGGAGAAAGATCCCAGGTGTCCTCACCGGGACGCGAACCAGCAACCTTCTACGACAGTGCTAACCACTGCTCCACCTTGCAGCCCAGGCCGAAATCAGTTCGAGCAAATGAATGAGGTGAGCACAGGTGAGCAAATGACACATTCATTTAACCTCCTGTCAAAATAAAGGACCTGTCTTTAAATCCTGACCTAATAAATACATATAATAGAATAAAATCAGAAACACTTGCCTTCTTTTAAATTATTTAAAGTCACATTTACGTGCAGGCACATTTCTAAGTCTGGTCAATGAATTCAATCAGGACTTGATTCATGTCTGTACGCTAAATATGAAGTAGTAAAGCTTAGCATCCCATAAATATGACTGACAGGAAGAAGCAAATGAAAAGTAAGAAATTCCACCTTAAGATTTGTAAAGCTCAAGAGCAGAGGCATTGGTAGGATCATACAACATTACCACAGCTCACGAATGCTTCGATTTTAATTGCATCATTTTCTTTTTGGACCTTTTTTTGATTGTACAGTCAAGAGAGACAGGAATGTGGGGGAATGACCCATGAGCGGGACTCGAACCCACGGCCTCTGCATCAGGGACTCCAGCCCCTCAATATAGGACACCAGCTCCACCAGCTGAGCTATAGCAGCGCCCAATTACACCATTTTCAAGTTATTTCCGACAAAAATAAATCTGAAAAAATGCAAACTAATGTCACCCCAGTATCTATCTGCTCAGCACATGTTCCATATTTATATCACAGTAAATGCAGGGTTGCCAGATCAGCGCTTCGCGTTGTACTTATTCACGATGATTTACAGACCTAGAATCCCATGCAGATGTGTGCCCCGCGACCAAAACGATTGAGAGCCACCGAGCTCGACTGGGATCCGAGTGAGATTGGTGCATCTTATATGTGATTAATGCTCATTTTAGTTTTTATTAATGTGATTTAATAGTAATGTGGATGAATGACCCTTTACATAGAAGAGATGCAGATAAGGTTGAAGGGGAAAAGTTCACCCATAAAGTCCCACGACACCACAATAAACAACTAATCATGAATCAGCAAGTGTTGAACTGAGCGATTTCACATCCACAATCCCACTTCTCTGAAGCTTTATGAAGTTTAATTAGAGTAAAAGTAGATGCTATCAATGCTGATACAGGTGCAGGTTTCATCTTAACTTTCCCTTTATGTTCAGGAGTTTTTGTAGTTTTCTTTCTTGTACTTCTTGTTGATTTTACTTCTATCGCCTCCTGCTCCTCCCTTCAGTGCTAATAAATACATCACCTTTGACAGCAGGGCTTTTTTATCTTTATTAATGTATGGGATGATAACATTAGAAAACTATTTCTCTACTACCTTTAGACTTTGTGAAGTCAGCAGCTACGACCCACGGATGTTCATAAATTATTTCCCAGCAGCTCGCAAATTTACGTCGAACAAGATTTATATCCGTGTATTTATTTAATCTTCGCAAAATAATATAAATAAAAGCTTCGGCTATTTCTAGTTTTCCTGCTAATCCGTCTGCTTCATATTTCACCTACAAACATGAGACTGTAATCAATCTTTTCCTCAAGCTCTTGGCGGAGAAGCAGATAAATGTCTTTCAAAGTGCTTCCTTTATTGAAGCCATGTGGTTCTGACCATCTCAACGACTGGAAGGATTTGTTTCGAGCTCCAAAACTCAGCCTGATGAAGAAGCTTAACTATTCAAAATTAGCTTGTGTCACTTTGCAGAATGAGACTCGTGAAACTCCAGCCTTAAACGGGGAACAACACTTTTGTTTTCTCCCCTCTCAGCTATTCCTTTCGACTTCTTCATTAGAAGACATCTACTTAAGGAAGATTAAACCAACTCACTGATGGGGTTAACTTTTTTTTTAAGTGGACGGTAACGATGGCTGCAGAGAGAGGGGAGGCACAAGAACCCTGCTGACGAAAAGAAAAGTCCTGCTTCTCTCCCAACCTTTGTCACTCATAATCACAAATCTATTACTGCACTTGAAAGGGCCTTAAATGCTTTAAATTCATTCACCATCCGTGCGCCTGATGTTAAGCCCCCTGAAAAAACAGCGGATCAGCAGAATGCCACACGTACTTAACTCGGCACACGTGCAGGTCTTTGCGGTGAATGCACTCGCTCTCCCCCCCCTCTATTGCCATGGCCGGCTCGAGGCACGGTGTGGTGCTAAAGGACCGGAAAGGAAGCTTTGAAAATCTTCTCAGTGCAACCAAGGAGATTTCATAAACCCTACAAAAACTAAAAATGATGACCGGTGCCGTTCATCCTTGAACCAAAGCCCATAAATATGGACACACGCCCATTAAGGAGTGATGTCTGACAAGCCGAGCTGACGGAACGAATTCAGTCAAACGGCTCAAACGCATCGGGTGACTGGCTCTCCTGACGCTGGCAGAGGGGGGGCCGAAGCCTCCCCTTAACTTCCTTAGCTGCTGGCTCTTGTTGAAAATGGAATCCAGCCAATTTCATTATGATCCACAAGCTTATCATATTTGGCTAATAGACTTGCCTTGACTTGAGCTTGTTAACTCATAAAATGCTCCAAGGTGGCTGGAGGACAGAGAGGAGGGGCTACCTGTGCTGACTGTTGACTGTAGAAGGGAAAACAATTAGCGGTTTCGGGATGATTTATCGAAGAATTAAACTGCTGACTTTGAATTAACCTTTGAGATTCCGCGGTAGCCGAACCGTGACGCGACCTCAGGGTGCAGCGCCGTGCCTCCGGGCCACGCTGCTCCTTGAAGCCGGCTGAACCGACGGCCGTTTAACGGTCGCAATCTTCTGTTTGTTTAAACAGAAAGAAAAAAAAAAACCTGAACTGAGACGACGCATCATGTAATATTTTGCTTTCAATTTCTGCCTTTTATTTTTTCCTTTCTCTTCTATCTGAGCGAATCCCTCCCGGGGCTTTGTTCAAAGTAGTTTTTTAATTAAAATGTGAAATCTAAAAGTAGTGGCAGCGAGACAACGGTTGTGCACTCTTCCGCATGCATGCACCGCAAAACTTTCACGGTGTCGGTAATTACGCCTCGCTGCATAATATTCAAGCTCAGGTAGAATACTAAGCATTAACAGGACTACATTACAGGGTGTTAATCTCTTCTAATGAGCGGTCTCTTTTAAAAAAAGACACTGCATTAGCCGTGTAACAGATAGCGAGATCGGGGGGGGGGGTGGTTTACTTAATATTCTCCGAATGAGGAGGCTTCAGAGCCGATCAATCACGATGGAGTGCTAAAGGGCAGCTCTCCACATCCTGCCGCTGTGTATCGGATCTGTGTGTTCAGCGGCAAGGTGACACTTCTCCAAAGGTTACGCCGCACTGACCTTTATTGTGCTATTGTCACACATGGCGGCAGAGATGGCCACCGGTTAGTGAAACCGTCACATTAACCAAAGGTCGTGATCTCCACAGCTGTCAATACGGTTAACTAGAGCCTCAAAACCGACGTCTTTGCGCGGAGAACGGTGACTATTGCGCTCAAAGTTTTATTACCAGACAGGCCTGTGTTTTCCCCCTGACATCCCCATTAACTCCAACCAAGAAGACAAAGGGCTCTCCAATCATTTACAGCAGATATGAACCATAAATGTCATGCTCAGCTTCACTTCACGCCTTACCTTTGGCATGTAAGGTCGGGCTTCAGTAAGTCATTATAAAAGCCGGTCTGGCTCCGTGCCAGTCATCTTGACCCGCACACTCCTCCGAGAAGGGCAAAAATTGTGGGCGAGCTTCGAATTAAAACAAAAGTTTGGAGCTGCATTTGAGGAGACCAAAGCTTGAGCTGAGCTTAGATGCATTTTTTCTGCTTTTATGCACATACATTAAGGCCAATGGGTGTTTACAGCTCGCTTTATTTTTTTATTTGTAAAAAAAAACGAGAGCCGTGCATACATTTTTCAAATTAAACTTATTACATGCGGACTAAGCTCGGATGTGGAACTGACATCCCTCCGTTCATTAGCGCCTGTGTTGCGTTGAATATTTTAAGCGGGCCTATGCAACTTTTACTAACGGCAGCCTCCGCGAGATAATAAATTATAAGTTTAACCTCTCTACATTTTCCAAATTTCTCGTGAGCCTCAAATAAGGAAAGAGAAGTCTGACACACGGCAATATCTAATAACTTTAGCTGATCGTGTTCGTACTGATTCGTGTTCTCAGCATACTGAAGTGGTCAAGGGTGCGTTTTATTGCTCATGAAGTTCATTTTTCATTTGTGTTATTTTCTCAAATTTTGAATAAGAGCCCTTTCTGTTTGCTTTCAGCTCAAGGATATTTGTTATTATGTCTGTAACTGGCCAAATTTAACATTTCTTGCAGGTTTTGAATGAGCTTTCTGGAGCTTTGTTCAAGAAAGTATTTTCCATGAACTGCTGACAATGTGACAAACCCTGTAGCGGTGAAATGTTCTGCATGACTCTTATTGCTGTTCTCTATCAACACGTTGGTCTCCTTTGAATAAGTTGGATTTGTGTTATAATGTATATTATATTAATCCCACTGACAGCTGAAGTGAATGATCATCTCATTACAAATCAATGTCTTGCTGGATGTGGCTTTTACACAAACCTGCCCACCTAAAAATTGTTGCCAAAGACCCAACAACAAGCCCGATCCACAGAGACCCACAAAACTCAAAGTACACCCCCAGAGCTCCAGCTGTCCACTGGCCAACGGGTCAGAGCTGCTTTTGAAGCACAACTGGAACCAGCACAATATTATGCAGGTGGTTTAAAAGGCTCCATATGGTGGGAATTCATTTTTTATTGCCTTTTGCACGTCTTAAAAACTTGGAAGTATAAAATAAAAGCCGTGAAAATATGAAGACACTTATTAGAGCCGTTACTCTCAGCCTCCCCCGTCGAGATAGTCGGAGTTTTATTCAGTTTCTAAGTAAGAACCGAGGAAACGCCCCCTCATTTTCCGCTGAGTGAGTCATTCTGAATGAGGAGCTGCTTTGCATTTCATCAGATTTATTTATTGTCTAGAGCTCCTAACTCTGCAATGTGTCAGAAACGAGCAAAACACAGCAATTGTTCTGGCTGCAGGAGTAAACACAAGAGTCTTCATGCACTCCCAGCATCTGAGAAGCCTTAGTGGGTTACTTTGATTTCTGACCGCAATGCCACCACAGATATTGATGATTTTATACCAACGTGCTCTGATAAACTCCCCATACACATGGATTTAAAACAAAGAGGTGTGTGTTTAACTGTATTTAAAGCTACGGACACTAAAACAGGGTGTTGAGAACAGAACTAAAACCAGAGATTATACAGTCATGGGAAAAATGAACCATTTTTGCAATATTTTGAACTGAAAAATCAACAGACACATTTTGGGGACATGTGAGCCTTTCATTAATTTATTAAAAAGGAACACAATATGGTTCCTGTATATATACAGTATACATACAGTTGTCCTCAGATTTATTCATACTCTTCCATTAAAGAAAAGGCAAAATTCACAAGAATCACTCAAATAACTGGAAACTGAAAAAATTAATAATAAATAAAAATTTGTAAAATTATAATTTAGTGAAATAAGACATTGGTTTTGGATTGTGGTTGGAAAGAATAATTTTTAAAAAAACAAAACTGTCCTGTACAAATTAGAGCATTTTGCTGATGAGCAGTGGGCCAAAACACCTGTTATTACATTTGTCAATTCCAACTTGTTTCAGTGACGGCTGTTCTTTTTTCTTCCTTAATGGGAGGGTATGAATAAATTTGAGGACCGCTGTATATATAATCTGCTGCTGTATTTACTGTTGGATCTTCTGGATCAATAACAATAAATAGACACAGTGACTCAGCAGTTGTGGCAGCAGCAGTTTGTTTTTCCATTTGTCATGGTCCAGTGACATGCATTTAAAAGGATTATGTGAATAATGCCTGCAGAGTGGACGGAGTAATACTGTTATGTCAGGATATCCCATCTTTACGCCGTGTAAAATCGCCCATCTCCAACGTGAGGCGCGCTCGTGTGATCCGTGAAAAAAAAATGGGTACAACTGTTTTCATAAAGCGACTTCCCGCAACATTACGGCTGTCCGGGCCGTAGCAAAAACAATCTCCAGAGCCATTAACGTAAATTGTGTAAGCAAACACAAACTGCTTCACTGTGAATGTGAAGAGAAATATGAAATCAAGCGTGAAATGTGAGCGTCGCAATCTAAGGAATTATTGTGGCACAAATTGAAATGGCGAAGGAGGAGGAGGCAACCGCTCTGACGTGTGCAAAGGTCGATAAGTCACTAAGACATCTTGTTTATGATTCACTGCTTGTTCTGTAGATTAACCTTTGCCCGGATGGCATGTGCTCTGTGCTCTGCAGCTCTGCTTGCCATCCTGTAAAAGCCTTGACACTCGGCTGGAAGTCGCGGCGTGTACAGTGAGCTTACAGTACATCTTGTTCTGCAGCTTGTTTCTCCAGCAGCTCCCGTTGAAACATACTGTTCCCATGTTGAGTTTTAAGCGTTATCTCAAGGTAAATATGCTGCGGATGAATCGCTGACATCTTCCCGAGCAAACAACCTGTCAGAGGAAAAAACCCACCAGCTCAACACCCAGGATGGATATTTACCTGGAGGGGAAAAACTCACCCCACAGACTCCTGAACCCATCAAAATGAAGAAATAAACACAGTCTGCAGCTGGTTGTTTACGATGAGGGGAGGAAAAAAAGAGGAAAGAAATGCAAAAACAATGATGATTGACACTGCCTTATATAATGATATTCCATCATGCTGTAGCGAGGAATTTAAATACATACTGGCAGATGTTTTTTTAATGGCCTGTGCGTCACAATCATCACACGGTGTACATACATTTACATTTTATGAGTTTAACCAACAGGTAGTACAAGAAAAACAAACAATGTGGAAATTATTAGAAAACAAAGCTGTTAGAACTTCACAGACAACTGGAGGAAAATGAGTTTTTTAGTAGAAAGAAAAAAGGAGAATACATTTAAGTGTGGATTAAACAATAAAAAATGGAAAAAGAATGCAAAAAAATCAAATAAATACAATAAAAAATTAACTCTTGAACCCCATTTTGTATGAGATTTACCATGGTTTATATGTAACTTTTATTTTAAGGGTATATATATGTGTAATGTGGTTTATTTTGCATTAACGCAGTAACGTTACACTTTCATCAGCTCCTGAATACAGCATGTATTATCTACAGCTAGTTGAAATGTAAGGTTGTCTGAGTCAGCAGTAAATATGGACCCAATGAGCCGTGTCTGCCTCGGTTTGGCCCGATCACAAGAGACGTGGCATTTGTGGTGTAATCAAGCATCAGAGTTCAGGGGTCACACTGATGCCACTGACTGCAGGCGAACAATGCCATTTCTACCACGAGGCTCCGATGCATTTTGACTGAACTTGAATGTATGACAGCTGTAAGTCCATCCATCCATCATCTATACATCGCTTAATCCTCACTAGGGTCGCAGGGGGCTGGAGCCTATCCCAGCTGACTGAGGGTGAAGGGCTAAATTGTCTGCATTCATATAGCGCTTTTCTACCTTAGCAGTACTCAAAGCGCTTTACAATGTGTTTCTCAATCACACATTCATACAACAATGGCGACAGAGTTGCCACTGGGAGCAACTCTGGGTTCACTGTCTTGCCCAAGGACACTTCGAACCACCAGCCTTACGATTGGAGGACAACCTGTTCTACTACCTGAGCCACAGCCGCCCACAGTTGTAAGTGAGTGGATTAAATGTTATTTTGTTGTTGCCGATTGTTCCGAACCTTTGACCTTTAATAAAATTCAGATGTGGATCTTTGCACTTTTTTTTTTAACCATCTTGAATGTTGGATTCTAGATCAGGTCTGGTTACAGAAAACACTTCACCGACCTCTACTAATACAATACCTTTCATTTGACCTTCAAAAAAACGGACTGCAGGGGCGCCGCTATAGCTCACCTGGTTGAGCTGGCGTCCCATGTACAGGGCTACAGTACCAATGTTGAGGTCATGAGTTCGAATCCCGCTCATGGCTCTTTCCCACACATCTTCTCCCTCACTTTCCTGTCTCTCTCTCTCTCACTACACTATCAAACAAAGGCCATAAAAAAAGGGCTGCAGACTGTAGGTTTATATTTAAGGAACAAACATGAAAGTGGCGACAATATGTTCTCCAAAAAAGCAATTTGGTATATTTCCCAAAATGGGCACCAATTTAGTTTTTTTTGAGCATTTATTTAAAGTAAATGCTAAAAGGGAGAATCATTTTTATAACAAAGAGGTGGTAGAATACTGCTGTAAAGTTGTTGGGCATTGAGATGTTTGTGTTGTGTCTAGTAAAATGTGAATTGAGAGCTGATTCTGCCAAAAGATTTCCCTTTTTTCTTTCTGAGATTCACTCTCTCAACCATCCTACATTGCCCATAATGCATCATTATAATATCTTTTATTCGACCCTCCCATTCCTGATGGTTGCTCACATCTTTCTAATTCATTAATGTAAGTTTGTAGAGCAAGTTTGACTTAAACCTTGAAGTTTTGTACTTTGTTCACATGTCCATATGGTGTTTTTTTAAAGGCCCAAAGACATATCTTGGGTGGAATATGCAGTCGATGCTTTGGCTTAGCTTTACCACCTTGAAACTGCCGTGTATCAATAACAGTCTCAAAAACCGTGATCAGAATCAGTGTCTAGTCTGAATATGCTTGGCTGAATTACTCCAATATTGCAACTGTGTAGTGTAGAGTAGTCTTACAGTGCGTTGAGGCGAGCTGGTGTGCTGGAGCTGCACATTTTAAAAGAAGACAATGATGTAGAGTTACATCTAAGCCATTTAAAGACAGCAGGGGATTACTTTTATTATTCTGATGCAGACAAATTAGTTTCTAGGGTTTAATCAATGACCAAAGAGGGACTTTAACAGTTCTCTCAGACTCCTCCACAGCTGTGAAAGAGACTTTACAGCAGTTTTTACAGGCTGTGTAATCCTCCTCGTGATGCATAATTGATTATGACACGTTAAACTGGTGGAGCGCACCTTAAATGGATCACAATTCCCAGATTCCCCTGTGGGAACGAGTCTCATCCCTTTCCCCCGAGGCACGAGGATGACGCTTAAAGACGAAAACCCATTATCAAATTAGGGGATCGCACAGCAGTCGAACAAGATACTCATTCTTGTGGAGAGCAGACGTTCGGTGCTAAACGTGCACAAACAGCGTGTACTCTCATCCACGGCTGGTAAATCCTTAGACAGCTAACAATATCTAAAAAAGCGAGCGTTGTTTGGATTCCATTAGAGAAGCAGCCTCATTATGTCTGACTGTGAATCATGCCGCAAATAATGGCTTATGGGTTTAGGTTGCAGGTAAATGACTGCCCCTGGGCTGGTCTTTGAATGCGGAGGCCCATTAAAATAGAATAATTAGAGGAAAGGAGAAAATGAAAAGGGCCCTTATTACAGCGTCCTTGTTTTTTTTTTTTGGTCATATCCTTGAAGTCGCAGTACTTTATGTAACAGTTGGTTTGTTTCTTTTCAGCGTAACGTCTCCCGGAGGACTTGATCGGACCGGGCGTTTGAGTGATTAACACATCCGGCACATTGTCGATTTATTTGAATTTCGCATTGTGCGTATCGGCAGCGCGTTGACTGATGAAGGTTCTCGCCTGAATCACAAATATTCTGCTTCGTCTTTAAAACCGTCAGAAATTATTGGTACCGGCGAGGCGAGAGGGAGAAATGATGTCTGCTCTTATTACAGAGGCTGTTTTTTTTTTTGTTGTTTTTTTTTCTTTCATGAAACTCCATTTGCATCCTTTGTGACCTCTGTGTGCTCGGTGTCTGATGAAAATCAAGTCCTGAAAATGTCAAGCAGTTTGGTTTCTTTCAGACGCAGAATAACTGAATATGTACTCTGCCTTCCCGCTCAGAGACTAGAAGTGCAACTGTGTAACTTAACACAAAAAATATTATACATTTAAGTTCATTTTTAAGATAATAATACAAGGTTTTGCTTGAATCATGAGTGAAACAGTCTTGCGGCAATTTAGATGAGAAGATCTATACCATTCATATACAGTGCAACTGTTGATTACATCCAGAACATGGCTAGATTAGCTTAGCATAAAGCCTGGAAACAAGGCTACCATGCTAGCAATAGCTTAATCTGCCTACTAGCGCTTCACTATTTACCTTAACGTCTTGTTTGTTTCTCTCATACAACAACAACAGTAAAGATGTGGTTCTACAAAGGGTTCTGTACCATTTACATACAGTACTGTACAATATAGTCAGGATGCAATTAGCTTAGCTTAGCATAAAGCCTGAAGCAACAGTTAGCATGGTTTTGTCCAAAGACACCTAATTTACCAACGAGCAGCTATAATGTTCACTATTGAACTTATTATATGGTATTTGTTTCTTTCACAACATGCAAAGATATCAAGTTGAGGTTCAGAAAAGACATTATGTACCAGATTAAATCTTTGCTGGTAGCCATAACTTGTTGGTGTTGTCAGATGTAGACATCGAGCTGTTTACCTCTATTATCTTTATACCAATGTTAGATTCGTGAAGAGTCAGTTATAGGAACTTTATTCCAATTTCAGACAGTTTACACATTATTTCAGTACTGTCAGCAATGTATTCGGCGAATTTAAATAGTCCAAATTAGCTAGTTTTCCAGTCATCATGAACAAAAAATCCAGCAAGACTGCTTTTAAATGACCAGAATCAATTGTATTGGTGTTGAATAATGAATTCTTTTGGAACATAATGCTAACAATCATGGTTATGAAGTAATATTAGCAAGAGTTTATTCATACTTTTGCAAGTGGAAGATATTATCAGTGTTAGCAAGGTCCTATACCTTCAACAGTTTCTCACGGCTCGGTTGCACAGAATCATGAACATAACGAAAACACGTAGCCTTACATTTAAGGCCGCCAATCTTCTCTCCAACAGATCAAATTTCCCAAAATGCTGAACTATTTAGTTTTAAGCTGCTTTTTAGCACCCGTTCTAAGTAAATGCTAGACAGCAGAGTCCTATTTTACAAGGAACGGGAAGAATACTGCAATTAAGTTGTTGTGTGTTGATGGAAAGATGGTTATGTTGTGTTGCAAGGCTGTCAAGAGATTTGTTTCTTGGAGATCCGTCTTCTTGGCTTGAGACAACATATTTAGACTGAGATGAAGATTAATAGCATGTAGAGTTATATTTTTACAAAAGGACAAAGTTGTTAGGCCTCTGTGCCACAAACGGCAAAGACTAGAGACACTATTGTCTTGCTTCCGGATTGTGCTGGTTCCCTGGTATTATGTCTTTGGATTGTCCTTCCATCAGGCCTCTGAATGCTGAACCTCCCAACACATCTTGTACTGTACGGCCACTTTGTGAGGACACAGGGTAGTTTGATAGATCCATAAAATACCATGAACGTCAGAAGTAGATGCCATTAGACGGCAACCAAACTTTCTAAACCGGTGTTGTCACTGTTGCTACTCTTCAGGTAAGTTTGCCCGGTGACATGTCGTATAATGTTGTGAAAGGTCGTACTTTAACCCAAACCGTGAACTTTTCCTGAATCTAGCCAAGCAGTTTTGAAAGTTTAGCCAAAAAGAAAAGTTGCAAAACAAAACAAAGTGGAAAAAACACTGATCCAAACCTCAGTCTCCTGAGGGAAAGTCCTGTGACTCACGCTACCAGCAACCCTACAGCGTCCTTTGTGCTGCTGTTTTACACTGGGAGAACTCAGTGTGTTGCACTGACGCAAAAGGACACCTTGTGCGTATCTCCGTGACGGCAGCGGTTTTGACAGAATGACAGCATCTGACACCCGGGAATAAGAACAGGTTGAAACATGTTGGTCTCCATCAGTTTGAACCGGCGTAAGACGGCGGTGGCCACTTACGCGACGGTAGGTACCTACGACAAGATCAAGCCGAACCCGCACAGCCCTGCTTATGAGTCATTTATGACCCTTTGTGGTTTTCTGCTGTAATGGCACTTTGTGTGGAGTGCTGAGATGAGGACAAACTGTATATTTAGTGCTCGGCCCAGTCTCTCGCAGTGTGATTAATGAGCAGGGAGACAGACAACCAGGGTGCATTCTAATCACCCACAAGGACAAAGAGTGATAGAGAGACGGAGGGTGTGAAGAAATGCCAGCTTACTAATGGCTTCAACAGCCTGCAATCTACAGGATATTTAACTGAACTTGTTAATGGAAATACAAGCTAATGATCATAAAAATGACATTGTCTGCAGCAGGGCTTGTAAACCCCTCATGTGACGCGGCACATGTTCATTTATAATTTTCAGCTCTTTACCTGCAGTATGATGCCCATTCTTGACACTGGAGGGGTCCGTGTGACAAATGAAAAGGGGAAGCGGATGAGGTTCAAACCACAATTTTAGACCACGAGATTTAATTGAAAGCCTATGAAAAAGATAAGAATTGGATCTTTTTGTTGTCGTGATATTTGCAACATAATAAGGCGGATGCACATTTTGACACCATAATAAAGCAACATTCATTTGTCTTTCTGCACCTTTAAATTGTTGTGATTCATAATAAGTGCATTTCTTGCTCTGATGTTAATATTTGTCTGTTGTTTTTGCACCATACTGTACGTGTGTGTATATATAAATTTGCATTAATTTACATTTTTCATATCTCTGGGGAAGCGAAACCAGCTGGAAACAGCACACTGACACACTATCACCTTGTTGATATGGATAAAATGCTAGCACAGTTGTCATCAGGGGCTCAAGGTGGAACAGTGGTTAGCACTGTTGCCTCACAGCAAGAAGGTCGCCGGTTTGCGGTTCTTTGTGCGCGGAGTTTGCATGTTCTCCCCGTGCACCGTGGGATCTCTCCGGGTTCTCCGGCTTCCTCCCACAGTCCAAAAACATGTTGAGGTTAATTGGTGATTCTAAATTGTCTGTAGGTGTGAATGTGAGTGTGCTTGGTTGTCTGTCTCTAAGTGTAGCGCTGTGATAGACTGGTGACCTGTCCAGACCTAAATCAGCTGGGATAGACTCCAGCCACCACGTGACCCCAGTGAGGATTAGCGGTGTATAGAGTTGTCATCAGCATTTATTTTTCTTTTAGTGCTTTTAGTGTTTGTCTGCTTCGTCCGCCTGGCATTTGCTGCTCGGCGGATGCAATACAATGAGTCTACTAAAGGGTTTTCAAGTGGAAGAGAGTGAACCACAACAGGAACCAAAACAAGATGCTGAAAGATGCTCAGTAGAGTCACGAGTGATCCCTGGTACAAGCGACACCTTTCATGTGACGTTGTTTTGGTGATATAGAGATTTGAACTGGTGTAAACAAGCGTAAAAAGTATTTTGCTTTATATACAAAGCATTCCACTACTCTTACTGTACTCTATATCCTACCTCGACAATATTTTAGAATCACTGTTGTCACACCAGTCAGGAGTCAGAACTGCCATCGATCACAGTTTGCAAAGCTGCAGTACGGAGCCAATATCAGGCGATACGGCTGAACATTTTTTTTCTTTTTTTTTTTTTGAAAAACTGCTCCAGATTAATGTGCACATTTGGGAACAAAGTAAAAGCCGAAGGCGTCTTACTTCCAGTTTCTGCTTCCCTGACTTCCAACATATTTTGGCTCCAAGATAAATATTCAACTGTCAGTCACAATCCAGTGACTGAATCCAAACCAACAAATCAAACACAAGATGCTTCCAAAGCTGTAATCTGCGGGATGAATGTAAAAATACAGCAGGAGTGCACGAAATCAAGTCAAAATTGGTGGTCTCTTACTTACTGTGAAGCATGTTTTTTTCAATGTTCACTTTAAAAGATAATTCACACGAGGAAATGCTGTGCGATAAAAGCACTGGGAAAATAGTAATGCAATGCAAATCAGTAGAAAAATGCACTAAATGAGCTCCATCATGCAAAAAATGTGCTTCAGCAAAGACAGAAATGACAACAGCAAGGACATGGTAATTGCATATAGGATTGTGTGGCCACATTTTTCTAATCTAAAACCCAAATGTTGAAGCAAACGTCCTCTCCTTTGGTTTCAATTCACGGCCTCGAGATGTGTTTCCGTCTGTTTTTAAATAAGCAAAATTAAGACAAATTTAACGGCAAACAAATTGGATCTACGTTTTAATATTCTGTATATTAGAAAGAATGACTGTTAGTCTGCTTGTTAAGAACCACTAACAACTAGAAATCAGCTTCCAGTTGCCGAACCGCTGTCACCGCTCGTGTTTTGTCCCAATAAAAATTGAGTGTCCATGTGTAGGATGTATTGCCAAAAGTCACCATAGATTTAGATGATGTATCTGCTGTCACTTTGTGAATTAACGCTCTGACCTTTTCTTCCTATTTCAGAAGCAATGTGGCCCAAGCTGGTAAGAAAGATGGATACGCGCAGGATGAAATCTGTCACGAGGAAAGAAATTGCGCGGACGGAATTCTCCGTTGTTGTGGTACCACATATAAACCCGCTCTCCGATGTGAAACCATCACGTGTTATCGCACAATAATACACTGGAGTTGCACTGGAAAATTGACCTTAAGTGATCCGGAGGAAAACAGAAGAGAGAGCGGAAGAAATGTTAAAAAAAAAAATGAGTGAGGATGGAAGAAAAAAAAAAAAAGTCAAAGGAAGACGGGCTTCAAAGCGGAGAAGAAATCGACTTCTTTCTTCATTTGTGCTCGTCTGTCTGAGCTGTTACACAATAGATCAGGCCAAAATGTGGATTGATTACGCTGTCAGTGCCAGTGTTATCCCCTTTTGAATGAATTTAATATTTGATTCAGTTTGTTATTCATGCTCCCGCTTCTTTGCGACGCCATTTGGCTTCACTGTCACTGTCAATTCATCTTGTACTGTCCTCACTGTCATTATCTGAATGCAATACCGAAGAACAAGCTTTTTTTTTTTTTTAAAGGATCATGCACACAATTATTCCGCTTTATAATTGTGTTTTCATGTTGTTGTTTTCTCTTCTTTTTTTTGCCTTATCTGCACTTCTTTTGAGTACATTTAATTTACCGCCGCTTCGACAGTTTCACGGTTCTTGCACTTTACTTTGTTATGCTGCTTTAACCTCCTACTCCACCACTTTTCAGAGATACTTTACACTTTTTATGCCTCTGTATTTGTTTGAGTTATGATTACTGCTACAGATGAAACATTTACATTAAAATAACTTATGAAAAGCTTATATTATACGTTATGCTAATGATTTTCAACCTTCTGGCTCATGATCCTGGACTGAAAAGCAGCCTCTGATTGGGCTCTCTTGATGTTTTTCATGAGTACTTTTCTCAGCTTTACCAGTTCTACTGAGGCCTGATTGATCAAATATTTCATCCCAAAAAGCAACTCTTAGAGAAAAATGAGAAACAAGAATATAACTATGCTAGCAGTGAGGTAAAGTCTGTCTGACTGAAATGGATTATAATGAAATTTAACACAAATATTCATGTTAAATATGTCAAATGTTTCATCTGGTATCATGATCTGGTCAACTAATACTAATGACATTTCTATCAGTGTCAGCTGTTCTTTGTGTTTACAGTTAATCTTTAAATGCCAGCATGCCAAAATAAGATGGTGAACATGGCATCTGTTGAACATCTTACTGAGTACCAGGCATGCTCAGGCATACGTAAGGTACAGTCGACAAGATCTGATCACCATCAGTCTGATCCAAGAATGCTTTTTCACCTGGACCTGCATCATGACATCCCAACACAGCTCGTCAGACCGCAGGAGTTCCTGGGGATGCCAACTGCGATGGAGATGGCGGAGGGAGCGTAAGCAGAAGCGGGGCTGCTGCTAGCCTAGACTAGGCCACAACCCACACAAGCCGGCGCTTCCAAGCCTCGTCGTCCCCAAGATCACTCTTATATTTGAACATTTGACTGTCCTACTGTATTGGCCTGGGTACATTTGGTACTGATGTGAGTGTGCGATGTTATAGAGCGTTGTGTGAATCAGTGATTGGATGTTGTTGTGTGAGTGATGGACATTGTTTTATTCTTATTATTGTTACTTCCGTGTCTAGACTGTGCACGATAATTTTGTTGTACATGCTTGTATAATGACAATAAAAGGTACCTTGAATCAGCATGGTGGATTTGTCATTGAAAGCTCGTTAGCATTAGCATTTAGCTTAAAGTGAGCGCAGTCTCAAAGAGTCGCTAACATGGCTGTAGCCCCTAAATCTGGTTAACTCAAACCCAGCAGTCATATCATCGAAAAAAACCCCATCAAAAACACATTTTATTTTGTATTAGAACATGGAAAGAAAAGAACTAAACTGAGTTGCAGTGTTGTGTGAACATTCACTAGGCCTGCATAACTTCCACAACATTCCCCAGATGTTTTGTTGTGACCCTCTGGAGAGGGCTTGACCCCTAGATTGGAAAAGTACATCAACAAAAACTACATATCTGGGTATAAACAAGCTAATATTGCTAATGATGCATTGGTGTATGAGTATTAAAACTCTAGTTTTCTATCTGCTATCCCCTTTACCCTCCACCCAACCAGTCAAAGTCGATGGTCGCCTTCCTTGAACCTGGTTCTGCTGGTGGTTTTTCTTCCTGGTAAAAGGGAGATTTTCCTCCCCACTGTTGCCAAATGCTGGCTCAAAGGGAATCCAATGAATACTTTAGTTTTGTTGGGTTTCTCTGTGAGATTTTGTAAGGTTTCCTCCTCATCATATGAAATGCTTTGAGGTGGAATATGTTGTGAATTGGCACTATATAAATAAAACTGAATTGAAATGAGTTTGGATGCCACTTACAAGGTCAGTACTTAGTTTTCATTTTGATGCTTTGTGTGTCTGTAAACTTTGTCCCAGACTTGTGCAAATATTGTAAAACCTGATGTCAACGACTCTGATGAGTAACAACCTTTGAAATGCCAGCTACCCAGTTTCACTAATTTCTGTGTCTTTTATTGCTCAATAAAACCACAAATACATCTTATTTTACATCCAAACACTATTCTCTCTGCTGTATTATCCCGGTGTTTTTTTTAGATCACAAACAGCCAAGCACAGGCATTTACTGTCCCTCAGCAGCACATAAAGAGCCACATCACGACAAACAGTAGTAGGAGAGACAAGCACCATCGACAACAAAAGATTATTCATGCAAGAGCATCATGAGGCCTTGTCTAGTTCAGTCCAGTAGAAAGATAAATCATTTACATTAATGAAAAATGTGTGTCCCAGGTGGTCTGGCCCACGGTACACTGCATGATTACCAAGTAAGGCTGATTCAAACCAATGCAATATAAATTAGTCTGGTTGTGTATCATGGGTCCAATGTTGCCTGAAAGCATAAGCCATGAAAATCCAAGCATGGATGAAATATTTTACACAACAACACAAACAGATAAATCCTGAAAAAGTCTGCCAGTAACTCCTGTGGATTTGAGAGGATCAGTAAGAGAAATCAAACCATAAAACATCCTGTTGATGCGCACACAGAGATATGGAATCTTTACTTTGTGATGAATAATTAATGTGTTTTGATCATTTCACGCTGTGGGCTACTTGCCAAACGTAGGAGAGCGCGCAACTTGTTCATCGCAGCAGCTTCTTGTGTTTTTCTTTTTCTATTTCGAGTGGATTTCTTGCGCTGAGCCGGACTCGGATATGTAAAGCCCAAAGGACTTTGGATGTGTGAGAGATGCGAGCACACGCTGCGCCGGTCTCTTTGGAACCTGAATTCCTTGGCACGAGCATATGTACGTTGGAACGGATGCCCGACTCCAGCCTGCTGAGAGGTGAAATGCATGCTGGGATGGCTGAAGGCTGAGAGAAGTCTGCCGGCTCTCGTAGCCATGGCAGCGGCGGCGGCGGCGAAGGTAAGAAGCAAGGGTGCTGTCTCTTCAGATGACCTCTATTTGCGGCGGTGGAAGGCACGGATGCCAGTTGTCGTCATGGTATCCGGCGGGAAACTTCCCCAGTCAGTTAACAGCCGGAGGGGAGGAACCGTTCAACAACATGAGCTGCAATGAGAGGCTGAGGAGTAGCTGTGAACCATCCACCAAAACACACGCCGCATCAGGCTGCTTAAACAAGATATGACACATGCCTCATTCCCTTATGCCAGCCCATGACAAGTGATCAGGCAATCTCATAACTCATGCAGCGCCGGGGTAGTTGATGCGCACATTTAAATATATCTCCATATACGCGAGCTCTGCTTCATTATTTCACCATTTAAAACCGTGATAGCTTTGTTTGTCACAGTCTGCCTTACCTTTTCTCGAGAAAAAAAAACACATTTGTAAGCTAGCTCCGTCAGATGGCCCGAAAATAAACAGACAACGTTACCGAAAAAGTATTTGGGAATGCATGAGCTGTGACCTGGAATTTCAAATGTGATCTTATAAACTACAATTCATATTTGATGGGGTAATAGAACATGAATTTTTCACTAAGCAGAGAGAGAGGAGGGGGAGGTAGTGAGGAGGATCTGTGCGGTTTGTATTCATTTCGCTCTGCATTCTCACATTTGGATTTCAGGGTTGCGCAGGTGCGTGCAGAGAAACCTTCCCTCCTATGCACACACATGCACATGTTTGTGTCTGCTAGCTGTATAAGCAGATTCTCTCTCTTTTGGCATTTTGGGAGCTGTTCTCATTGACTTTCTCGAGTTAAGCCTTGCACATGGACGGTTGCAGACACCACGGAGATGTTGTTATGCTAAATCGGTAGTCCATAGGAGTGTGCTTGGAGGAGTTCATGCAGGCACACCCCTATGGAACATGCACAGTATTGACCTCATCCATTGGACTCAAATTTGGGATGCATGCAGATGTCCAAAGAGGAGTCTGTGCAACCCTTGGACGTGGGGAGAAGATGCATTTCTAGTCACATGGACCCACATTAAAAGAACAAAACCTTGATTAGACTTCCTTGTGAACATGCTCAAGTACCTGCTGCACACGTAGCTATGGCTACTGTGGACGAGAAAACTTTCGGCTGCACGTGGACAAATTTGAGGCTGCATGCAGACTTGTGCAGCGGGGACTCATGTGGACTTGGGAAGAAGTCTAAAGCCTTGATTGGACTCCTGTGTGAACACATCCAAGCACAGCTGCAGGTGTAGTTATTGTCATTATACTACTTTTCTAGTCCTCCCAGTGGACTCATGCAGGAAATAAATTGCTACATACATGCAGAGCGGCACATGTGGACTCTTGCGGACTTGGAGAAAGGATGAAATTTACGTCATATCGACTCAAGCAGACCCTTGTGTCATGTGTAAGGCTGGTGTTACAGTTTCTGCATCCGTGAGCACACAATAGTCTGGTGAGGTGACGAAATTTACATCACGCAAAGTCTGTGAGAGTTCGATTCCTATTTACCCGACTTGTCTGCAGCGACTATGCAACAGGGGTGTAAATGCTCAGCTGCAGTGCAGAACACAGATAACGGCCTACAGCGCATGCATGCAACAGAGTTCTCCCAACGGACTCCAGCAATACAGCGACAAGCATGTGTCCGGAGCCGCACAATCAAAGCTTCAACGCTGGCATTACCTCTCACATACTACACACTACACAGCATAACATGGAAACAGCTAGCCTAGCTCTCTCCAAAGCTTCCTAATTAGCATGTTATATCCCACCGGTTAATGGGGATTATTATAATGGGGATGAAACAGTACAATGGAAACAGATTTAGCAATTAAATCACATACATAAAGAATGTGACTTAAATGTCTACCGATGCTTTCTTTCCATTAAAAATGCAAAAAAAAAAAAAAAAAAGACGACAGCAAAGGAAAACATCTCACTCGTCCCTCATATTTAAACATGTATTCATTATGTGTTCAGGTCCGTTGTTCTTGTCATCTTGCGCTGGTTTAATGGCACCTGACTGAAGAATTTGCATCGCCAACTGTTTATCTTGCTGTGGCCGGTTCCTCGCATTAGCATAACTAATGAATGGAAATGTGCATTAATTCACATTTTCTACATTTGCATTAAAGCTTTTTAAACTCTGGCATTTGACAGCTTAAGCAAATGAGAGAAAGTTTTAATGAAAAAAAAGGTGTAAAAGGTTCTGGTTCTGCTACTTTTGGACGTAGACTTGCCGTTCTCGTCTGTTTTTATGTTAATGACGGCTCATATTTATCACAAAATGTCAAATTGCTCTTTTAATTGCACAGCTGAGAGCGTAAACTCTGAACGCACTGTGCTTAACCACCTCTACCTCCGTGCGGCGATGCATCTGGAGGGAGGTGCAGGTTACTGAGGACAGAGCATTTGTTTTCAGATGCGCGTCCGTGAAAAGAAAATAGCCCGAGATTGCCTCGGTGTCAAAGTGATTTCACAAAGAAGAAATATTTATATGCGGGCTGCTTATCACCCAGCAAATGTCGACAAGTATTAATATGTAACATCTTGCGGGGCTCTCCAGGACACTTGCCATAGCGCCGAAGAGGGAGAGAGCCCGGCGTTATCGAGGCTTGGCAGCGTGACCCGGTGATGCTATCGGCCATGTTGACTGGATTCCATTAGGCGGTGCCCACATCTATGTCTACTGAACATATTGGCTCACACTGCGGGGAACGCAGCGAGCGATAGGCCTGCAGTCATGACACATGAGCTATCATCCACCATCCAGGAAGGGATATCAGCACATACACATAGTTTACTGCAGACCTGATGCTGCACTGCAGAGATTATGGGAAATCTCACTCTCTCTCTCTCTCTAGTATAAATCATACTTTGGTCAAAAAAAAAAATCTGCAGTTAGGATGATGGGAATATTCCTCAGAGCCTTTCTTACACCCCGACTTCTTCCCCAAGTGCCCGAAATTTCTCCACACTAATAGGATGAGTCATTTCATTCCTTCCCTTTGTATACACAGAGCTGCCGATTTAAGCAGCAGATTTGCATTGCAAAGACAGTGAAATAGAAAAATTCAAAAAACAGAACAGGGGTATAATGAGACAGCCGATAAAGGATAAGTAATGGGAGGAAGTTCCCTGTTAAATGCGGCGGTCCTTGGAGGTCAGAGATGCGAGTTTGACGGCGCTAAGCTGTTCGTCTGCGCCGTGCTGTTGTTTTAATGAGCCCCCGCATTCACAGAGTCATCAACAATTAAATGAAAATCAATGGGTTTACATTAATTCTAGTCACCTGCTGAAGTATGGCTGCCTCGAAGCCGTTACATGGGCTATGAATATTAACAAGATGTTGTATGGACACCTATGTTTGAATTTAAATATTTGCAGCGGCGTATGTTTTTAGGTGTATGAATAACGAGGGAACTGTGCCAGATGTTTAATGAGATGACTGATAAGACAGCAGGAAGATCACGGACCTAAAACAAAGACGAAAAAGAGGGAACGGCAGGTATACATCTGCCTAAAGTGAACAAAATTCATAAAATATATGTAACCAGGTGGTAAAAACAGATAATTAAATTGATAAAAAAAAAAAATCCCAAACAAACACTGAAATACATTAAAAAAATAAAAACAGGGATTTTCAAAGTTATTTTTTTGGCCCTTGTTTGATAGTGAAGTGAGAGAGAGAGACAGGAAAGTGGGGGAGGACATGTGGGAAAGGGCCATGAGCGGGATTCAAACTCATGACCTCCACATCGGGACTGTAGCCCTGCACATAGGACACCAGCTCAACCAGGTGAGCTATAGTGGCGCCCCTGAAAATCCCTGTTTGTTGCTCTTCTGCTGATTTGCCGTTTGGACAGCAGGGGGCGTATTCTCGCGGTAGTGTTGTAGTGTTTTGAAGTCCAAGTGCAAAGATAATGTAAAATGCAGAGGAAAGATGGACGCCCTGAAAAATGAAGCCAACCCGGAAGTGTCAAAAACCACAACGTCCGCTAGGTGCTGGCTCCATAGACCCCAGTTCTAAACAGGATGACACAGATCACGAAAGACAGCTTTAATACAGCTCAGGATTTTTTTTATCGCTAGATTTCATGTGGGCTGCAAGGTGGCGCAGTTGGTAGCACTGTTGCCTCGCAGCTAGAAGGTCGCCGGTTCGCGTGGGCACCGGGATCTTTCTACGTGGAGTTTGCATGTTCTCCCTGTGCAGCGTGGGTTCTCTCCAGGTTCTCCAGCTTCCTCCCACACAGTCCAAAAACATGTTGAGGTTAATTGGTGATTCTAAATTGTCCGTAGGTGTGAATGTGAGTGTGCTTGGTTGTCTGTCTCTAAGTGTAGCCCTGTGATAGACTGGTTACCTGTCCAGGTGTCCCCTGCCTTCACCCTGAGTCAGCTGGGATAGACTGCAGCCCCCCACGACCTTATAGTGAGGATTAAGCGGTGTGTGGATAATGGATGGATAGTTTTCATGGTCAAACCCAGAGATCAGGTAGCCAATCTGTAAACAATTAAATATTGAATTTTATCTAAATCGTCAAAGTTTCGGACATATTGGGGGCGTGGCTATTTGATTGACAGTCTGCTCTGGAGTGATTGACAGGTCGTAGGGACGAGGCAGCCTTGACTAAACTCAGGTCTCCTCCTCGTTTGGATTTACTTCTGATATAACTGTTAGTTTGTCATTATTTGCCAGTGGGGTAGCGGCACTGGCCTAGACGATCACAGTCCCTCTGTCATTTTGCCATCTTCCCTTAATGCACCCTGCTGCCACCTCTTCCCTTGGTAAGTGAGGTGGCCTTCCCAGTGGTGCCCTGTCTGGCCGGCTGTGGTTTAGATGGTAGATGGGGTTGTCCTCTAATTGCAAAGTTGGCCCCTTCCCATGCCGAGGTGTCCTTGGCAAGACACTGAACCCAAAGTTGCTCCTGGGTACCACTAAATTGCTGACCTTCCACCTTTTCTACTTCCTTGGTCACTTTTGTCGGTTCTCACCACCGCAACACCCCACGAGATCCGTCATTCTGGCAACGCTCTGACGTCTCCCGTTCACGATTTTGCCCCATTTTTCCCGCCTCCAGCACATCAACTTCAGGAACTGACTGCAGGCTTGCGGCTTCCCTCCACTTGACAGGTGCCATCGCAACGAGCTAATCAATGGTATTCACTTCACCTGTCAGCGGTTTAACGTCGGGAATGAACGACGTACATTACAGCCGCACGGATAGCAATCTTTCTCTTCATCAAGGGTGTGTGGAAGCTATTCACAGCCACATAATGAATCATACACTGTAAGTACCAGGATTCCTGCACTGTATACAGAGAAACTTTTTCCAAACTACATCTACTGGACAAATGCAGGGCTGATATAACCCAGCAAACTTTGAGCAACAACAGCAATTTCTCTGCTGTAGACGGGAGCTCTGCTATGTGTCATCACTCCAACAGCTACCTTTTTGCCTCTGTTTTTCTCTTCCAGCCTTTCTCTCCCTTAAAGTCTGCTTTGTTTTGAATGTGGGTGTTCATTCATTTTCTTCTGTGGCAGCTTACAGGCTCAGGCTTGAGTTCACAGTTCTCCCATAGCTCAGACAAACACATTGTGTAGCCTGTTAGGATTATCTACAGAGGCAACAAGCTTTGGAGACACTGCCAAACAAAATCCTAATTACGCAGAATGCACTGTGCTCCTCTTGCAGTATGGTGCCTCCAAAATGTTCCTACATGAGCAACCGGGCTTTGTGAAGTGTTGTGACAACAGACATGAATCTTAGCGGATCATTAGCTGTTTTTCAAAGACGAACCGCCTTAATTTTTTTAAATTAAATGTACAGTTTGTAAAATAGCAATAGCTTGAAGGGGAAAATTAGGAAAACAATGCATCCAGTACACAAGGACAAGCCTTCTGTAAGGCTGCATCACACAAAAAAGCCAGTATCATAGCTGCATTCAGACGTCTTGTGCTTTTGAACACACTGAAACTCGATGCTGCATTGGGGGCTGAGTGCTTAGAGCAGGTGGTTTTGTTTCTTCAATATCAGCAGGAAAAATCTGGTCAAATCTGCCAGATAACGCCGTCCTGCGAGATGTCCGCTGCTTCTACAGATTGTGTCTACTTGTGTGACTGGATGGAACTGAATAATGCACCTTTTCTCGGTTCAAATGTGTGCATATGTACATTTTGTACACACAAGAATGTTTGATTTTTCATGCAATGCAAATATTCCGGTGTACAAATACCTGTTTGGTGCACCAAATTTTGCCTCAAATGGAAGATTGCAGCATCTATTATGTGCATTTTTTTCCTGTGCTGCATGGAAATGTAGCTGCAGCCTTATTGGATTATGGGATTTTGTGGCCTATATTGCATGCAGACTGGCCGTAATGTGATTTGCATCTCTGCAAAATGCAAAAAAAAAAAAAGGCAGAAAAGAAACTAGCCTCCTGGGGCACACGTTAAAAAAATAAAATGCATCGAGTAGCTGCATCTCCTAACTCGTCTCCAGATCCTTGCTGCTTGTCGTTTCTCTTCTCGGTTTCCAAACATTTCCCGTCTATCTCCGCTCCGCTATCTGAATGAAGGCAAAATGCCAAATACAACAGCAGTAGCAGGTTCATAAATAAAAGAGGAGCTGAAGAACAGGTTTGCTAACATGTAGAAAACAGACAAAAAAAAAAGGCTTAGCAAATATTTCATGAGGTTTACTATCTGGTGCAGTTTGGTGGGAAACAATCTAACACAGTGAACGAGCGGTTTAAATGTAGTGCAACTTCAGAGCATGTTTCCCAGCTGCCCTCTACCTCTTTCCTTATCTCTCATTAGGAGGGTCTCATTCGTGTCCTCAGACAGTCCGGCAACCAAGCACATCAGCCTGTGGCAGGTCTGGGTGGACGGTAGCCGATAGCGTGGAGAGGGACGGGCAGATGGTGCCGAACATGTTATCCAGCAGGCTGCACATTTGCAGCCAGACGTGATGTGTCTTCCAAAGTTCTTTTTTTCCCAAGTTGCTGCCTGTAAACATCTGATGCAGTGTCTCGGACTTCAGCCTCAGAGGCTAGAATGAGACTGATAGTCGATATTTAAAGAGTGCTAAGAGTTGTGCTTGGAGTTTTCTTCCCAAAATACAAATGCAAAAATGTGAGGAAGGGATTGAATGGTTGGTTTATCAGCTGAGTTACATCTCGATTCAAGTCATCAGTCAGTGGTTTATATGTTCGACACCAAAGAGAATTCAAATATTCCAAACTCTTTGAAACACCAGCCTCTAATATGACTTAATAATAAATAGATAGATGGTAGATAGAGAGATGGAGCACTTTATTGTCAACACATACAAACATCCTCTAACAAGAAGTTGATCAAATCAAATAGAATAAAAAAAAAAAGAAAGGGACTTAGACAAGACAGAACTGTCGCAGTGGAAATTAAAGTTGAATGTGAACAAAAGAAACTGTTTGATCTTCTATTTCTTTTATCAAAACCAGGGCTAACCAGCTTTGCTCCAGTTCAAGCAAAGAATTGGTGTTTCTCTGCACTTTTTTCTTCTTCCCACTGTGACCAAAGAGCTGCTCAAAGGGAATCTTAGGATTTGTTGCTTTTCTCACTCTAATATGTTATTGTGAGGTTTTGATATGACTTTTGTTTTGAATCGGTGCTGTATGAATAAAAGTCAAACTGAGTTGAACTAAAAAAGGACGATACAAAGGGGATGTGTGATTTTTTTATCACTCCGACTCCTGAGTTCTTGTTGGGGTTACAGCGTATAAATAACGTTTTCAATCAGTCTCAGTTGCTCCATGTGGACTGCTACTAACATTCATAGCAAAATATTAGAAATGGAAGCAAATGAATGTATAAACGCTATAGGAATTGGACCAATATCGAAAAGTTTATCATCATTGACAAAACATTTACAATAATCTGCCACGTTTTATACGTATGTGACATCGATAGTTCATCAAGTTGTGCACCAAAATTTGTGGGAGGAAGCCAGAGAACCCTGAGAGAACCCACTCTGCACGGGGAGAACATGCAAACTCCACGCAGAAAGATCCTGGTGCCCCGTGAACCGGCGACCTTCTTCAAGTGCTAACCACCGCTCCACCTTGCAGCCCCTAATTATTCATATAACTCTTAATTTCTGTGATGGAATCATTGAAACATGTAAGGCTTTGTCACAAAAAACAATCATGCGTTGTATTTTTTTTCCCCATAAATTTATTACAGATCTCCTGAAAATGTGACAACATCTGCTGGGTCAAAAGTAAACATACAGCAATGTTTGGTTGTATGGTCCCGGGGCATTTTCACCTCAGCTAGATGCTTTTGTTAGCCA
>NW_007578658.1:124371-193610 GCF_000690725.1 Stegastes partitus | reverse complement strand
AATAAATGATGTCGCCTAACTCTATCCATAACGGTCTGCATGCAATCTAAGATTTTAGCCTGCCTGCACAGTAAGTTCACCTTATGCACACGTGCAAGAAAAGTAAACTGGATTCCAGTTTCGTGCACAGTATGCATGCTCTTATGTTAGCAAGACAAGGGCCAAGGATGTGGGGAACTGTACTAAGTGGCTGCACATACTGTTTTCTCTTGACTTTATCATGTGCAGCCAATTAAAAAAAGCAGCTCTTCTTGCTGTGAGGAGGTGGCCATCGCACTCATATGTGCCCATGATTGTAGCTCAGAAGTCAGTCCAAGTCAGGTGTCACCAGTCTCCAGCTGTTCACCGATACCACGAATTTGCCTTAAGGCAGAAGTACATGTGGTCCCTCTGGAGGTTGTTTTATATTAAAAAATACAGTTAGAAAACCAATAAAGACGTTCCATTTCAAAGCAGAAAGCGAGACAATGCAGAAATGATATCATGTTTACCAAGTGTGTGTGTGGAAGTCCATTAATTCTTTCAGCCTCATAAAGTGCATTCATTGCTGTGAGCAGGAAGGAGAAAAGAAAAAAAAAAGGACAACAGGACATAAATGTGAGTTACCATTGACTGACTGGCAAAGTTTTCCTTTCAGAAGTTGCTTGTTTTGTACATGGCTGAGGGGAGAAACTGTCCAGTCATCCAGGAAATAAGAGAGCAGCCATGTGATTTAGAGAGGAGAGTGTGCGCCAGGCATCCAGTCCACCTGAGACTCAGATCATTCTAGGTGTTCAGCAGCCCGTTGATGGATAGACACACTTCTTTTATTGCTTTTTCTGGCCTTTGATCATCCCATTGTGAACATACTATTTCATGTTTTATCTGCGCTGCAAAAATTATTTGCTATATATTACGTTGTGTACCGAGAGACCCTCGACTCCGGAAGGTAACTTCAAGGAGAGTTTGGTCTTTTCACCTCCTGGTTCATGAGTAAGTGTGTGTGTGAGAGAGAGAGAGAGAGGGAAAGATCATCCCTTTGGTTGATTAAACCACCGCAACTCAAATCACCTCATGGCCTTGGTGTTTATTGGCAGGCACTTCAGAAAAGATGCACTCGCAGGTGCAACACACACACATACAGTACGCACACACGCCTACACAAACCATACTAACACTCCCGATTCTATTGAGCTCTGCTTCGTAATGAGCATCTAACAGTAATTTAAGGCCATAACACTGACACCCATATTGATCTAGGTGAACAGGGCATGAAGAACACCCACAAATCAGCGCAGAAGTGTTAAATTGCCTCTCCCGTCAGATAAATCAGCGCTCCAGACCGACCATAAGTCCGTGTCGTCTCCATTTTATCTCGAGAAACGTCATGTTTTAATACTCTGCATCGAACTCCCACGCTTACTTACACGATGCATAAAAGCGGCGCGTCCCCTTTTTTTTTGTTGTTGACTTAGATCATGTAATTGCGACTTATCTTAAAGAGGTCGGGCAGGTTCACGATGCACGTAAAGGCCATGTTTAAAAAAAATGTGACACCCACATCGATTTTTACAGCGAGCTGCGGTATTCTTCTGAACTTTGTCGAAGTGCTCACGCCAGAGAAAGTACAGCACAAGTACGGTTTGGATTTTTGGATTGTGTGCTTAATAAAAAGAATGAAGTGCACAGACAATGTTGAAGAGTTGTGCTGTTGGTCATTTCTCTAGATAGGTTTTACCTCAAAAACATGTCATGCAATCAAACATGAGGAACCTTCCATGAAATCGTGAAGGTGCAAATGATTGCAGTGCCACATTTGACAAACAATTTTCAAAAACTGCAAGTCCTAGAGAGCTCTTTCTTGTATACTTGCAAACAAGTAGACTTGTACTTTGACATGTTTCGGTGTTCCATCTGTTGCCTTCTTCAGAAGTGTCATCTGACGTGTGTGATGTATCTTTATCAGAGACTGTATAAAAGATGGACGTAGCTGCCGTGACGTCACCCGTTGGTTTCTGCACTGAGAAAATGAAGTCAGGGTTTTTGCTACTTCCTGGTTGACATCTTGGATTTTTTGAGCCAGTGACACAAAAATCGTCGGAGGGGGGCGGAACCATAGGAGCAGCGATTGGTCAGAGGTAGGCCCTCTCTGCCCGCCCACATTTACCGCCTTCTGCTCGCTTCGTCTGTATGGTCACTGCCGACTGTCAATCAAGCCAGCCACACCCCTTGCCCTGCAAAATTTGGACGATTTTTTAAAAATTCAGTATTGATTTATTTTCAGATTGGCCACCTGATCTCTGGATTTGACCATGAAGACTAATAAGAAGAAAATCCTGAGCTGTAGGAATGCGGTATTTCATGATCTGTGATCACTTCTTTTCCAATTCATTTCTATGGGAGCCAGGGCTTTTTGGAGCCAGGACTAGCGGACGTAGTGATATTGCAGGTTTTTTACACTTCCAGGTTGGCTTCATTTTTCAAGGCCGGTTGCTACGTCCATCTTTTATACAGTCTATGGTCTTTATCAGCTGTTTTTCCTAGATGTGGCCAGTCTGACAGATCCAGTGGGTGTGTCAGTTTGGCCACACCTACCGGCAACAGGTGGAACGCCGAAACATGTTAAGGTACAGCTAACAACTTCATACCATTGTCCTATCACAAAGAAATTCTTGTACTTTGCAAGTAGCAAAGATGTTCATTTTGTCCTCAAACAAATTGGAAGTACAGCATTTGCTTTGGCGTCAAATTACCCAAAACATGTAAAAAGACCTGGACCAAAGTTACAAAAAGCAGGAGGCAGTGATTTGATTTGGAGTTCACAGTAGATGTTGATCAGAAATTTACATCCTTACCAATGACCTTAGGGAGTTTTTGACCACTAGTGGTGTGGATCAATGGTTTTAAAAATGGGCTCCTGTTTTGTTTGGATCTCGTGCACCTCTGATCGGTGGTGGTCACATGCCAAAAATAGTTCTGCAAACGTCTGGCACGCAACCATAAAGGTAGAAGACAGGGGTTTCAAATTTATCCAAAAATCTCCTTTGAAGATGTTCCAACAAACCTGAAAGCTTGCTAAGAAACCCCCAAATGTAAGCATTAACAGACGTACTTCCAAAAAGCTCCACAGGGCACGAAGCGATTGGGAGTCTAAAAAACAAAAAAGGAGTTTGATGGACTTATTATTTTCTTCAATAAAAAACAAGCACCAGTTGTTAATCCAAGCCTTTTTGACTTCCCTTCCTCTGTTAAGCGAAGCATCACAGGCTAATTAGCAACCCAAGTGTGAGTTTTCATCACGAACTGCGAATATTTACATGTTGCCGACGCCTCGCCTCCCCGCTGCGACGCTCGGCTGCGATCGCTCGGAGCCGCTTTGTACAGGCTTACATTAAAATCGGGTGGCGAATTGACAAACTGTCAACAACATCATCATCAGAAAAATGGAAGCTGCAGGTGAAGCTTCAAATATAAAATTAAACATAATGACTACGGTAGAGGAGAAAAAAAAAAACAACAACAGAAAAACACATTTTAAAGAGAGAATGGCGAGGTTTCATGCCAACAAGCTAATTAAGATATTTTTCCCAAACTGCTGAATGGACTTCCCGTGTACCACTGCATGCTGTTTTTCTAACTACCTTGTGCCCTGATTATTACTAACACAGCCTGCCAGGAACACTGAGGAAACAGTGCACCAGAAATATAATGAAGGCTGAATTCACCTCAGAGAAAGGTACTCATTTTCACTGCAGGGTACGCTGATGGAAAAATAAAATAAAAAATAGGCTAAAAACAACAGTATTTGAGTGTGTCAAATATTAAAGCCACTGTTACACCCTTTTTCCAACCGACGTGAACCAGGTGGTAGTTTTAGGTTGGTGCTGGTCTGGAGTTGGTGGACCTTACGTGTCACATCCGCACCTCGTTATCATTCTGGAAAAACACTGGATTTCTTCAGCTGATCAGAATCCTATGAGGCAGAACTAGGCGAAGGATGCAGTAACGGTGCAAAGTGATGAATTGGTGGAATGTTTGCATGCACGGAGACGAGCACTGTAGCTAAAAAGGCTAAAGGCAGTCTTGTACCCACAGCCTACATACAGGGAGTTGGACTACATCGCTTCTGTTATTGAAGCTTTCCTTGGTTTATTCTTGGCAGTTGGTCTCTCCAACAGACTGCTGCTGAAAAATGAGCTGCTCATTCGCCAAATTTTTCCCTTTATGTGATGTTTTAAAATCGGCAGCAGTCATTTATAGGTGCAATTGCAAAATGTAGTTGGTGTTTGTGAATTTTGCTGTACTTGAATGATAGCTTTCATATTAAAACATCGATCGGCTGGGAAAACGAGACAAATACAGCTTTCCGCAGCTTTCTACACGCTGTGGCTTTGATAAGACATCCACGCTGAAGATTGGCTAAGGCAGACTTGCTGTTTTTTTTTTTTTCAAATGGTAAATGGTAACTTTTCTGACACCTCCTGCTTAAAACTCAACAAGTCAGAAGGATTGTGAGGCCTCGCTTTATATTCATACTGAACATCAAGACCAAGCAAGCGTTTGCCCTTCTGCTCCAGTCTTCAAATCTTTCCTACTCTTGTTGGTCAAGATAATTCTTCCCCAGCCTCTGCTGGTCTAAACCAAGAACTGCTTTCCTCAAAGTGTTGCTGGAACCGAGAGAAACTCAAAGCACTGGTTCAAAATCCTGCACAAAGACCTTCTTTTCTACCAACGTAGCTCAAGGGATTGTTGAGACCCTGATTTATCGTCTGGGAGCCGTGAAACAAAATTTGATGCCAATCCATGCATGTGGTGACAGATTTCTGTTTGGATGAACATGGTGGACTTGGCCATCCCTTGAGCAGCTAGTGTGGCTAGAAAGGCAAACTCTATTTTTCAATCCTGACTTAACAAAACCAGACATGCAACATAAACAGAGGAAAAGGTGCCGGTTGTTGCGGCAAAAAGGTTGAAAATGGAATTAAGTTCTTTATTATTGAGCACCTGGCTGATGAAGGCACGAGGTTTGTTAATGTTGGTGTCATATTGTGTGCGTTCTAAAATACGTGTTTTATGGTTTTGTTGAGTTTAAGAAAGTTTAACGCAGAGTTAGCATGTTGCTATTAGCCTGCAGTTGCCATGACACAGATGATGAATGTGTTGTTTCCATAAAATGCTGTCACTTTAGAGATAAAACTATAATGACAACAGTGAATTTAAAATGGTAATGTAACAGCTGTAGTTGATATTTGAGTAAATAAATATGTCAAACAAATAATATACCTCCCTAAGAAATCACCTGCAAAACCAATTCCAAATGCATTTCTCTGGCGTTTACATGCAAATTAGTTCATTTTCAAGAAAGAAAAGAAAACCAAGTACCTTCTAGTATAATTCTGAACATGCATTCATGCTGTCATGGGGATAAGGATGCCATGTCACAGCTCCACTGTCGCTCAAACCCGCCGCAACACCCCTCCAGCTCATCAGAATCGAGCGCTCTCCGTGGACATGACATAAAGGACACAACCGTAATGCGATGTAATTAATTTGCTGCATTGTCGCGTCGGTCTAAACATGTCACTTACAAGCGTGCGCGTCTTCTTGTGAAGCGCTGAATGTAAATTCGGTGACACATTACTGCATCTGGTAGCAGAAAATCTCCCAACACAGAGCTCCTCTATTTCTCTGCAGGAGTTTTCTCTTTACCTGGAGCAAAGCTCATTTCACTGGAAAATTGGCTCTACCACTCAGCTCCCCACTCCCCCATTCTCTCCGCCTGCCTCTCTAAATTCAGCCGTTATTGTAGTGCCTTAAGCGCTAATCCAATTAGCTATAGGAAGCAAATGGAGCTATCTCTCATTTTAGCTTGTCACCTGCGCAGGGGGGCAACGGGAGGAGGAAGCAGCCAGTTTTAAGGGGATTGTGACTGGGGGGGGGGGTATATATATGACACCGAGCATGGAAATCTTTCGAGCCTGCAGACGAGGAGTTTTGACATTAAAATGAACCATCAACAGAAAATGACTTGGCAGTTGTATTAGAGAAAGAGCTGTAGTAAAATGGAAAAAAAAAAAAAATCAAACATGGCTCTACTTCATTTTTTTTCTCCCCCTGCCACCAACACCTGCAAACGCATTTGCTGGTGGCGTGAATTTTGCGGTTGCCCTTCAACACTTTAACACTTGGTGATTAAACCTCAACATTTCCCTCCGCTGACTTGTTTGACCCTCGTCTGTGGCCTCAGGTGGACGGTCGGATTCCTGGCCCTGTGCCGATCTATTAGACACTGTAAACATATCTTCAGCTACAAAGCACTTGCCCCGGGCTGCCCTTGGCAGTCAGGCATCCACGCAGAAGCCATATTTCTCAGAGTGCTTCACTTAATGCCAGATGGTGTCAGTGCTCACAATGCCCGAAAACAGTGTGGGTGGTGAATTCTGAATGTACCTGCAGCGATGTTTTTAAAATGAGTTAACGGATGGGCTTGCTACCACTTTACAGTCTGGAGGCACCGTGAAAAACAACTATTTTAGGTCATTAAAGTGCCAGTATGAGTTTGAGTTTATTACGGCATAAATCAGCTTCTCTGGTGCAAGTTGTGAAAATGTCATCTGAGTGAATAAGTTGATAAACTACGTAAAGTTGTGGGTAATTTGACTCGAGCGACTCGTGCTGCCGGAGTTTAATATGGGTGTCACGATCCGGCTTAAATTAAACTGATGCCACGTTTTAAGATTTAGGACAGTGTGGTCTTTTCTTTTTTTTATTTGGTGACTATTTATAGTATTGGTTTTTCTTGTAAATGACATCATCTGGATTGTGTGGTTGTAGATTCTGCACAACACAACAGGAAGTAGCTCCAGTTTATGCACAATAAAATATGTTTACTATCCATTTATGCGACTTTAAGCTCCTGCTTTTCTTCCACAGAAGACACTGCTGCATGTTAAAGTTTACCAAGGTGGTTTTTAAAGCAACCATGCACACTTTGCTAACAAACAAACTGATCTGACGTTGATTGTCACTTTCAAAATAAAACTACCAACCCTCTAAATGCCTGAAAAGTCTGTTTTGCTTTTTACTCACTGTGGGCTCTTATTTTATTGTAATATAAAGTCCTGCACCTCAATGGAAACAGCACAACCATGGCTGGAAGTAGAGAGAATCAAAAATGTCTTCTGTGTAGTAAAAAACACACAAAACCTGTGATCAACATGTCCAACGTTTTTGTCATCAGGCAGCTTCCAACACTTCCTGCAGTTCAGCCGAAAATCCCAGAATTTTTGCCACATAACTGCTCCTTTTCAATTCAGCTGCGACCAACAGAGATATTTGTCTTCACAGAGTTTTGTTTGAGCAATGTAATAAATGAGACACGTAAAAGAAATGGATTTTGATGGAAAAAAATCACAATTTTAATTCTATTTGTACAATTTCAGGCAGATAAATGATGTAATTTCATGCTTTTCAAGCCCACTAATGATTTTTTTAAGGGGGTTCAGATGGTTAAACCTGAAAATGGAACTAAAACTGCGATTAGTGTTGGAGTTTGGAAGAAGTAACGCCATCAGCTAATATCACATGAAAAAAACTGATGTGTTTATTTTCCCATCATGCACCAGCCGATCAAAACAAGCGGGCAGATCATGACATCGGATTGATTTCTCAAAAAAACAAAGAAGATTAAAACACCAAACAGAGGACATTGGTAAACTTTTCCATTGTTAAGGGACAGAAAGTTTCTGACCAAGGCTCCCACACATTTTCTTTGTAAATGTCACTTTGGGCTTTTTTTTTCTTCCCCCTTTGCAAAAATGTAAAACCAACTGTGCAAGGTCTGAAAATGGAAGGAGCTCCGCTGTGGGTGACAAAGAGGTGTATTTCTATGTAAAAAAAAAACCCTCACCTGATATAGGTTTCCTGCTGCACATTCCCTCTCTGTTCTGATATTTTTTCTGGTGAAGGGCTTTGTGGCTTTGTCCTGGGCTGACTTGTCTCCCATACAGCACTGGCAGACCTTGCCTGTAGTGCTGCCAGCCTTTTTGACACCCCGGTGCCCGGTCATGATGACAGTTCTGCCTTTTTGCCCTCCCTGAGCTTTTGTAACAGTATATAGCTGGTGGTGGATTGGAACATGATGACATGGACACGCAGAGAACAGCGACCTGCTGGCGGCTCTTGCCTCTGTTTTAACACTTGTACGTAACTATAAAGTGAAACTGCTGCAGAGGGGGTCAGGCTGGGTTGCTTCTTGACTTTCTGGTAGCAATTTTTAATGGGACAATACTCCAACAAAAATGCTCTATAATAACGTGCTTCCTTTAATTCATTTTTTTCCCCGAGGAGGCTGGGTTAGCCTTCTGGATGGTGACAGGTACAAAAGAACGCTCAGATGTACTGTGAAAACACAAAACATTTGTGAAAGCATGATAACAAAGCCAGATGTAAGCCCGCAGCCTTTCTTCACACTGAGCGTTACAAGGAACAGGAGAAGAAAAAAGACAAAAAAGACAAATTGTCATAAGTGATTTATCAAAAAGCTGTCAGCTATCAAACCTATCGGAGGCGGCTTTTCGCAGATGTTACCGCCGAGCTCCTTCATCAGAAAGGATACGATTTGTTTGCAGATCACAGATTTGACTGCGGAACAATGTCAGACTTCAAAATGAAAGCCTTCACTTTAGGAGGAAAAAAAGAAAAGCGCCTTTGAATGCTTCCTTTTTTTTTTTTACTCCGTGACATTCGTCTGCGGTGTCAAGGAGAGGATAGGCCCACCAGCTGTATGCAGGACAAACACCCATCTTCATGCTACTGATGTCTTTGGAAAGGAAGGAGATGAAACAGAGCAGACTAATTGAGACAAAGTCCACCCCCTGCCTGTGCAAGCTGTCACTCTCTTGGCTGAAGACACTTACTGTAGGTAATTACAGTGCTGCAGAGCTCCAGTCTTTCAAGCTAATGTGCAATCACAGGTTGGAACCTGACATTAAAGGGAATCTCACCATATTTGGTCCTCATAAGCATCCTCGTATGTGGAACCGCTGAGATCCTGCTGCTTCATTCCAATCACTCACTCGTCACCCCCGCTGCTTTGCGATTGTATTGTACAGAAAGAAACTCGCGCCACGCAATTAACGCAAAAGCCAAGCAACCAGATCCACAGTTCAAACCGCATTTATAATATTTGTCTTCTCGCAGCAGAACGTATGCGAGTCAACATCCGCCGAGGCCTGAATTATTTAGAGCGAGCTGAGCGTTGGTATGACGGTGATTAACAGATGGCTGAGATAATAAGTGTTCTTGTCATGCAAAGTCCAACATTTACTTTTTTTTTTTTCTTCCCACCCTTTTGTGTTCCTTTAAACGCGTTTCTTCATAATGCAGCATGCGAGAGGGACTGCTTCCAGAGCATCCACACAAACGCGTGGTCAACACACCCTTCCAGGACTGTTTGAAGTTTTTGTATGCAGCGAGGCACAGTTCAGTGGGCTGAGCTCCCTAAACAGTCACTGGTGCTTTGTGGAGCATGTTATTCTGGGATTTTCACTGATGCAAGAGGAGCTGAGTAACAGCACAGGCTGTTATAATACAAATCTCTGAAAGCGTTGGCATGTACAAAGATTTTCTTAAATCATTCTCAGGATAAATAACTGCAGATATGTTGACTGTAATGTATTGAGCTGCACATTGTGAGGGGCAGACGGGGGTCACTCAGTTAGCGTATTGCATCAATATGTAATGGCAATTAACTAAATTAAGTGAACGCTGTTTGAACTTTTGGCCCCGAATGTGTTTCATGGAATAAACAACCCGATGTCAGTCAAAAATGTCCATATAAGAACTTCTCTAAAGGTTACTTGAGTTCATATATGATGTTGTCCATGTAGGTTTTTTCCCCCCTTCTATAATTCTGTATTATCCACATTAACTGACTGACCCCCTACTAAGACTAGAAGCAATGACAAATGCATCATCTGGGATTTCTGACCTCTGGTTCTGCATGTGAGGCGATTTTGGGCTCCAGTTGGTTTTGCAGGATTACATAATGCACACTGGGTCGAAAAGACAACTTCTTTTCGCATATTACAAAAGTAGCAGTTGCTAAACCAATGAATACATTTGTCTGAGCACAACAAAAACAGTTACTCTTTTCTCCCCCCCCCAAGAATTTGATGTATAGGTTTAATAAAATACGCAATTGTGAGGAAGTCTGTAACCGGCGTAGCCAGTAGCGTGTATGTTCCCAAAAATCTATGAAAAGGGACTTCATCTCATAACATGCTGTCAGATTCTCTTAATACATCATTGATTTCTACTAAGAAATATAGATCTAATAATGTAAAGTGTAGCGCAGTAACAGAAGGCAATGCTATACAATATTATAGGACCTAGAACACAGCCTTGAGGTACACCATGTTCAGAGAAACAAAGACAACATGATTATGGCCAGAGAAAGGTTCATCATTTCAGTTTAGGAGGAAGATGCCAACTATTTCAGTGAAGTAATAGTCACTACCAACGCTTTGATTATGCCGACAACTACAGCATCAATGACATCAATGCTGAAAGTGCGGCAGGATCAATATTTGAAGTCGACGCATCGGTTTTTACGTTTTTCCTTCTAAAATACTTCAATTAATTGTAATAATGTTGGACTTCTGTATCACTAAAGGTGATAAATAAACTGTAACCGATCATATTTTTTATCCAAGTGTCAAGCAAAGTGTAATCAGCTAAACCAGCCATATTATGTTGGCCCCCAAATGTAGGCAAGTCCATACTGAAAGTAAACGGCGGGTGAATTGATGATTAATGGTACCTCAAGGGAACAAAACCCCGAACTCCTGGCTGACAGTCCGATCACTAATGTATGACTGTTTGGCATCCATAATGCCTTATAGGTTTAAACTATGCCCCCTTGTGTTCAATGCACAGAACTGTATTTTACTACAAATGGACAGAAAACTAAAGCTAATCTTTACTGTTTCAACAGTCCAGTTTACAGAATGTGCACATGAAGAATTATGGCAACAAAAACAGGACCAACGATGGAAGACGAGATATAAAAGAGGAAGTTGTTCTGCCGGTTGTGTGAAATATATATGTGTATAATCCACTACAGTATGTGTACTTGTATGTTATTAAACTAATTTAACACATGCTAGCTGTATAAGTTTTTTTGGATTATACATTTACACAATGACTATCAACGTGGTCACATAACAGAAGAGCCTCTTGGCAATTTCTTTCATTGCAAAAGTTCAAAATTTACAACTTATTTGAAGCAAATTGTGGACCAGAATATAAGAAATGGAGGCATTTCTGGAACTCATTGCAGAAATGAATGGAGTTCCAGCTGATTCCCATTTATGCACGTCCTTATGAGGCAGTTCTTTCAAATTGAAAGTCTTTTCTACAGTGTTACTGTTGAGAAAACAGTTATTTCATTAAAAAAAAAAAAGCACATTTCCCTCCAAATGTAGTTGAGGATGAAGCTTAGTTGTACAGGAATATAACTTTGCTGTTCTGAATGACCCTGTCTCCACAGTCTCACGACTCAGTTCAGTTTAAAGGTTTCTAAAGAAGCAAGGCCTCAAACTTATGGTAATACTTTAAATGACCTCTAAAAAAGGTGGCTGGTGCAGGGCTCTTCTTTAAGCTGCACTGTCAGGAAAGACAAAATGACTGTCAGTTCTGCTCATTCATCAGTTGGGAGAGCGTTTGAATATCTATTAATCGTTTAGATGAATCGGCTAATCAGTGATATATTGGAAAGGTTAATTAATTTAGCAGCAGCTGTAGGTGAATGTAAATGCCCCGTGGTTATGAGCAGTCAGGTTTGAGCTCTTGTAAACACAGGTGCTATTCTCCCGACGACTGAAGTTCAGCGCCGATCAAAACCATCCGTAAATATTCAGAACCGCATGTTTTCAAAGAAATTCTACCTTCAGCAGTTTTAAAACTACTCCCTTTAAAAAATTATTGGCTCAAAATGCATCTTAAATCATCACAGTTGAGGTAAGAGAAGGTTAGAATCAAGTAACTGGGAGCAAGGCGATTTAATATCTTCAGGTTTAACAAAACAATGAAAGATTTTATGCTAATAAAAGAGGTAGTCCGGCTATTATGATCCACAATCTTAAGCCCAAACCTCATGAAACCTGAGACGTGCTCGCAGAATTTTAACAAGAACATTTCAAAGCTTGAAAAATAGAACATGAAAAAAATTAGCAATTAGAAAGGGACATCAAAAAGGGCTTCGAAAAACAACGGCAAGGTCTTCAGCCCGGAGCTGAAGTCATCCCATAATCAAACGTCAACCTGCTGACTTTGTTGCCTCAACCAGATCCAAGTCAAGGATTTAAAAAAAGAAAAGAAAAAATCCACAGATGGCGTGAACCGTGAAGAATAACTCTCTGCACAGAAACTGCTGGCTGATTGTGAATGCAGATGAGGTTGTTGTTTCCTAAAAGTTTGCCGCACACTACTGGGAAAATGATTTCAAATGAATTAATGAAGTTTGACTACATCAAAATTCACACTGACAAATGGGAATTCAAGATGACTTCAGTGAGACTGTGTAAGACAAGGACTGCTAAGAGTTTTTTTTCTTTGCCGTTTTCCCCCCAATCTGTCAGAAGAGACAAACAAGCCCTCGTCTGCAGACTGTACAGAGCTTCATTCCTGGTGACTGATAGTGATTACCACGGGCTGCAGCGATGGTGCCTGGCAGCATTAAAAAAAAAAAACAAAAGCAGCTAATGCCAGGAGTGGCAGCAGAAAGCGCTTCTGGATCTAGATTCTGGACCTTCACCCTGGAGCCGTGGGGCACTGGGTGGACTGGTGGCACGAGCAGCTGCACATTCAGCAGCCAAGCTATGGCTAAAAGCAGACAGTTCGTGGCTCAGGAGGCGCTTCTGATCGGCGAGGGCAGAGAGGCGACGAGCTGGAGCGTCCTGCCTGACTCAGAACACTGAAGGATGACACACTGAGCTTTGCTTCGCCCTTTTTCCTTGGAAATTAGGACAAAAATAGCAACAAATCATCACTCCAAGACAAAAAAAAGAAAAAAAAAGCCATTTGTTGGTTCATTTAAAAGCAACCCAAATGAAACTTTTCCAGCTCCCCCGAGGTTACTGCAGTGAACACAACTTGATAAAGGTTAAGGAAAGACAGAGTGTTTTTTTTATTTTATTACATTAAGCCTCAGATGAAGATAAAACTCCCTACAAGTATATCGAAAAGGCCATCTCTCAGACTTACAGTTTAAAGACCAAAGTGCAGCTTGGGTTTCAGGATTAGATGTCACCACGCTCTGCTTCAGGGGCTTGGGTGGGCTAGAAATGCATTACGCTTTAAATAATTTCTCAAAATCAATTCAAACCACTCCCTCTTTGATGAAAATCAGGGTTTTTAACCTTTTTAAGCATGTACATGTGGGTCACTCCATCTCAGGTCATCAAACTTTTAGAGCAGTTTCTGCTCCACTGTCTCTGATTTGCCTGAAATATTCATGGCATAAAATATGGAGATTTAGAAATATATTTGTGAGATATTAGCAGTAAATATCCAATTATATGTAGGATATAGAAATAAAAAGCCTCAAATTTTCTTCTCATCATCCAAGCAGAACAGAGCTCTGGAGTTTCAAAACTGTTTTCCAAATATAGCTAATAATGTCTTTTTAATGTGGACATTTTCTTTATTTTCAGACTTTGTAGGCATAAACCTTAGTTTGAAGGAGATTTGTTGTCTAGTTTTGTGTCAATTGTTTGGGAATTATCACTGCATTAGGACATTCGGATGACATCCCGATAACATAACCATGACCTAATAGTTGTGTCTTTTAGGAAAGTGTGTTTCATGCTTTAAAATGTATTTTATAGTCATTTGATGTACATCTATGAGCATGATTTTAGTGATAAATTTAGTCTCATGCTCAATGTGAAAACTGTTCGATAGAATCAATTTTGATTCTCTTGCTTTGTGTTCCTTTGGGAACAAACTCGGCCTTCAAGACCAAAGTCACAATCTGGACTCTGTGCAAGTTAGAGTGTGAGTACATGTATATTTTTGGCAGCTACTTGAGAGTTCACCTCCAAGGCTGTCTTCCAGTAAGTAGTACGGCGATGTGCTGAGCGAGTATGTAGTGACTGAAAACTACATTATATGCCTGCATTGAAAAATAATAATTAAAAAAACACCTCAAAACTCCAGACCTTTGTTTTACTTTAAACAGGTGCCACAAACATTTTGGTAGATTGCCCAATCACTTATGAACGTTAAACTAAAATAATATTCTACATTTTCATAACAAAGTTTTTCATATTAAAAGTGGTCCATATGTTTTCTATAATTGTGACATATGGTTAAAAAAAAATATCAGAGAGCTTTAATTTTTCTCATATTTTCAACTGACCACTAATCAGAGACCATTTGGTCAACTTGTCCAGAGATTCTGAATCGATGATGAGGCATGATGAGGATGAGAACAGTAAATGTCAGGCTTCTGTCTTTAATAGTTTCTGAGATATTGTTGTTCACATGTAGCCTCAAATAAAAAAAATGCTCAGCAAGTATTAAATATAAAAAGCAAAAATATCATGGCTGAGCATTTCCACCTTTTAAGTTCAGTGTGCCAATGATGGACAGTCAGGGTTTCATATGTTACAAACACATTTCCATCGTCACACTATGGAATTAATTTAAAAAAAAATATTTTTTAAATACATGGATTTGTACTCGAGTACATTTAAACTTGATATAGCTCCAGTGTAAACACACCAAACCAATTATAAAACAAGTATGTTGAATGGAATCTACATTGTGTATGTAGGGCACAGTGTAGATACACAAACAAAACAATGTCTACATTTATGTGTACACACAGTTATTCCAAATATTGTTGCAACACGTCAGTTTTCTGAATATCAAGATTAGGATTAACGAGATACGTTGAGCCTAAAGCCTGAGTTTTTAAATGTCATGACAGTTGCTCTGTGTTAACCTGCTTGGTCGCCATGGTAACCTATGCTCATCCAACCAGCCAGTAGTTTGCAAGGCTCAGCTGGAGATGCATGCAAGCTTTAAATACTACAAAAAGACATGGATAGACAGGTTCTGTGGATATGTACAAATACCATCTGGCATCTCCGCCTCAGTATCAACCTTTTACAAGAAGGTGGTTGAAGGAATAAAAAGAGGCCGGCTGTGTGTTTTCAGCCTTAGAAAACCACATTCTAGTCACGTTAAGGCCAAGTACTCGCAGCTGGATGTACCAGCTTAGCAGGAATATTGCCTTTTTCAGAATAAAAACGCAAAAGCAAGAACATTTTCTGCATGTAAACAGAGTCGGTGGATCCGCCGAGTGGCTCTGCAGAGAGGTTGTGCCTTCTGGAAAAGCAAACAGTGAAGAAGAGCAGAGAGACTTTTAAATAGGCCAAACAGCAGGTGCACCAAATCATCAATAATGAGCCTCAATTACCAGAACTATCCGTCCTGCTAGGAGGGCAGGACCCAGAGTCTCTGCTCCTGACACAGGATTTCATCCACTTAACTGGCATGTTTTATCTCAGGGTTTCTTTATTTTAAATCGAGCCTGTCACTTTTTATTTTCGGTGGGGAGGATTTTGCAGGCGTTTACCGAAGCATTTACTGCGTGTAAATAAGAGAAGAATGTGGGGGATTTTTTTTTGGTGAGCTATGACCAGAGATGGTGAGTAATACGTGTGTGTGTAAATCTGACTGTACCACACAACCACACAGTTTTCGTTGGAAAAAAAAAAAATTCCCAGCTGCGAGCCTTTTCGAGCTTTTAAATTAGCCCATCCCCGCCGCTATGACTAAGAAAATAAAATGCCCACGAGCTACAGTCATGGCACATTGTATCAGCGTCTAGTGTTGGATGATCATTTCGCTTAACAAGAGTAATTATCACATTCAACATGACTAATTTAATTGAACATAAATTAGTGTGGCCCTCCTCAGGCATCAAACTCCATCTATGTTCTCTTACATTAAAGCTCCACTAAAATCCTCAATCTTTTTAGAGGCGTGACTGAGATAAATCACAGCGGAATATATTTTACTGTCAAGCTGTCTATTGTGACAACATCATTGAGTTCTGAACAATTATCTTTCAGTCAATAGATGGGGTAACCTTTTAAAACTGAAAGGTAGCCGATCAATGGAGACGTTTTCTATATGAAAACAAAACGTTAGAATATTATGACTTGAGATATTTTGGCTGATATTGTTTTTTTTGCAGCAGAAATGTTGGATTTTCACCAAGATGCCGCCTCATTCAGTAAGTTGTGGTGTTCAGGTTCAGCGATGTGCTACATGGTGTTGCTCTAGAGACTCACAAAGTCAACAGACTTTGGCAATACCTGAGATCACTCATTATTTACTGTACAGATCTCTGTATTTACCACCTGCAGCTTTACTTGGAGCAGAACACTAAATGTGGAACGTATGCACACAAAAAAAAAAAACACTCAAAGGAAAATAAAACCTCATGTCTATTGCTTGGGCACCGTTTCCAAGGATTCCTGCGTTTGTGTGCAAGAGTTTAATATGCACGACTTAATAATAATGCAAAATAATGGCAGTTTTTCTTGGGTAAAATCTCAGTGTGTTTACATACGGCAGACAACTAAGTGTTAATTACACACTGCAATGACTCCCGGTCACATTAACTTGATGTGTTTCCTTATTGACACACACCATGTTTGATTCCAATCCTTTACTTTTAGCCACCTCTGAGCTGTTTTTGTACTTTCACCTCTTTGCTCTGGTGCAAAATGTGGCGTTCAGGTGCTACAGCTGATTTAACATGCAGGTAAACAACAACCAACCTGTTTTATGGTTGTTTTTCAAATTAACTGAGATACTTAAGCATACTCTGTCCCTCTGGATAGCTGAAAGGGAGCCACATTAACCAACAAACGCCAGCCAAATGAACTGAAATGCTTCAAATTTTCCACCGACACTCCTCCCAACTCTTTAATGATAGATTCTAAAGATGAGGATAACAGAATCTCCTTGTGCAGTCTCTCCTTTTAACAAACATTCGTTTTAAGCCACGCAGTCAAAAATCTTGGACTTCAAAGGGAGCCCACGCAGACCCTGGCGAACTTGGGTGATGTGCAGAAAGCGTGGATAAACCCTAATTAAATCAGACACCCTTGTATCTGAAGCATCTTTTTAAAGCAACATCAGTTAAACGGAACATGTGACAGAGCTGCATTATTCATTGTCGAGTCGTAGCCTCCTGCCGTTCATGTCAACCTACACATTTATTGTAATTCAATTCGTAATGTGGCATAATGTGACATGTATGGAAGTCAGAGTTTATTGTATGAAACGCTACGAATGTGTACCATACACATGAGTGACAAATCAGTGATATTCATGTAACACGTATGTCTATACCGACTGTACATCTTTCTCATGATTGACATTGACTTGTCATCCGTCCCTCACTCTAAACACAGAACACATGCAATCAATTTCTGGCCCATAGCTAAGCAATTAAATCATCAAATCAAGGCTCTGACAGTAAATAACGTACAGACGCTCCTCCCATTTCCATCCCACCATCAACTAATAACCGTGGCTGCAGACGTTAAATGAAGAGTGTCCCCCTATGGCAGTGGCATCAGCTGCAGCCAGAAACATGCCGTTCCCAGCACTAGAAAGCAAACCTGCACGGCGCCACTCTGCTCCAGCATGACGTATTCAACCCTTTTTAATGTGGTTGTAAAATAGGGAGCTTTTTTTTTTGATTGGCATTAAAGACAAGCAGCCACAGGCAGCGGGAGGCTAATGCAGATATGAATGTGTCTGTCAGGAAGAATAGAAATCTGAATTTTGGCACATTTTATTGGGCAAAGTTTGCTGGCTCCAGGGTGTAACCTAGTTACACTATAACAGCTTTTATTTTTTTCTCCAGGCTGAAAATCCACCAGCGCCCGTTTAATAAATGCCTCAGCAGCACCGCTTCCGTGCTGCAAATTTACCTTGATGGGGTACAAGGCCTCCTGCGTGACTACCGCCTCAGCCGTGATTCCTCGGAGGCCTTGATGCCACCTGAGGGCAGACAGGCCTGGAGGCACCACAGAGCTGTACTGAATACTGTGTACTGGAGGACACAGTTTATCACAAAGTGTGATGCCTTTCAGCTTCCCAGAGACGCTGTTTGCCAGTGAGGCCACAAGGGAAGATCAGGAGGAGGTGAACCTGGCTCTAGGGCTGGAGGGAACTGGGCAGAATTTCCAGCAGTTGGCCAACAGCTGGCATCTTTTTGACGTGTGGATACCATCAGTGATTGCCATATAAGATATGTGTCAGAAAAGTTCCAGGATTGGTGTCATCAAAGATATATTTCAAACCCAAAATATGAGTTTTCCCTTTCAGATGATCAACCAGCACATCTACAAAGCGATCCTGTGACGTTTGCTTCGTTCAGTGCTTGAGAAGAGGCGAGAGTTGTGTCAGGATAAGTCATGGCTGCTTCACCATGACAACCTGCTCACAATGCCCTGAGCATCCAACAGTTCCTGGCTGAGAAGAACGTCGCCGTGCTGGAGCAACCTCCCTACTCACCCCACCTGGCTCTGTGGGATTTTTCCTTTTCCCTGAGCACAAGGGGGTCATCAAGAGGACCCGTTTTGAAGACGTGGATGACGTCAAGATGGCTGTGACAACAGAGCTGCGGAGGATCCTGGATTTATTCTTGTCGCTTGGATTTGAAATATATCTTTTGTGACACCAGTCCTGGAATTTTCTGACACACCTCATATGTGCCAAGACCTCTTCTGGAGTCAGTGGTCAAGATTACATCAACTGTAAGGTCTTCCCATTCATGTAACTCCAGGCGATGTGTCACTGGAAAGGTCGGTTCCTCTGCAGGGTCTTTGCATGACAGCATCCCCCACACTGATATACCTCCTTCAAGGTATCTCAGTGTGGGGGGATGGTGGCTACCCTTCCATCATCCCTCCGCATCTGGAGCCACTGTAGGAGGGTATAGAGCCACTTCAACCAACACCAAAGCTCGCAACACAATAGAGCGTTTAGCATGATGAATGTACAACACAAGTGCCTGCTATTTAGAGCCCCGGTGCTGGAACATGTTTTTGTTCCCGTTGTCATCACGACTTGCCTGATCCTCCACAACATTTGTGTGACTGCAGGAAACATCGTCGAGCTCGCTGGAGGAATTTCAAATGTCTTCAGCCTCTTCAAACAGTCCACTGAGGGGCGGAACAAAGTCAACCAGCTCTTGGCTCCTGACCATAACGCCATGGAGTTGAATGAGCATGATCATTTTTTAAAAGGAGATTCTGTCAAATTAAGGCTGGTTATTATTTTAATTAGGATGGTAGGTTTCATCTGTTTGGCAACGAGTACAGCTTCTGAGCACTGGCCACATGCACATCCATGATCTTTTATACTTTTCATTCATGTAATTTCCTAATACAACCAATCTCTAACTATTATAACCTAAATGGGTTTTGCAGACCAACAAGTCATTTATTTACAAATTACATGGGATAATAAAATAGGCTGTCACATCATTTAATGTTATAAGTTTCATGTTCGGTGTTGGTATTACGTCGTGTTGCATTATTGTTGGCAGGTGACAGCTTTTGCTTATAGGCAGAATGGAATTCCCAATTTACTGTTCAGTTTCTGATTACCTTGATATGATCATCCCTCATATTAGTAGGAATTTGTGTCTTCATGTTTGCTTGTGTCCTGTTTATTTCCTGTTTTAATTTGTCTTTCCTTACCCTGATGTGTTTCGTTGTCTTTACTTCCTGCTTCTGTTTCCCTTCTGTCTGATTGCACTGATCTGTTTTACAGGCATCTTGTGAACCACCTGTGTATTATCTCCCAGCTAGTACCTTGTGTATACATGTAGTCTTTCGTTTTTCTTTGCCAGTTTGTCCCGTTTTGTTCTCCTCCTGTCACCCTGCTGGGCTACCTACCTGTTCACTGACTTCCTGTTTTGTTGTCTTTCTGGTTTCCAGCCCGACTCCTTCTGTATGTTCCAGGTGCTTCACAATTTCCAGGTTTGTATTCTGCATTTTATTGCTTATGCTTATTTAGATTTGTTACCTTTTCAAAATCACATGGACTTTATAGTTTGGAGTTTTCCTGAATACTCAGCTACTTTCTTTTAGCTCTCCTTGTCTTTACAACCTCGCCAAGTTTGTTTTGATTAAAGTTTTTGTATGTTAATCTGCCAGTCTGTGTCTGCATTTGGATCCTTCCCTGTTATCCCTTGACAATTTGAGTTGCAAAAGGTAAGCGTTTGAAACCCTTGGCTTTTTGTTTCTTGTTAGCTCTTCAATAACCATATTTTATTTAATCTGGATTTGAGATCCAATAAGAGGCTGCATCTTTGATTTGCTTACAAAATACTTGAGTTTGATCTCAAATAAAAGACAAACATGAAACACCTTAAGTGTGATGGCCTGAGGCAAAGCACCGTCTCAGACGTTGGGATCAGAAAAGACAGAGTTAATGTCCAAAATCCAAGTTTTAATAAAGCAGGCGTCAAACGTAGGCAGGCAGTAAGTCAACCAGCACAGACAAATGTGAAAACCAAAGACAGTTTAAAAATATGCATGGCAACTTTAATAAAATGATGAATCTGTTGACTACAGAGAGCACAATGACCATCTGAGAGATGGAAGAAGAGCTGTGATGACTATATACACTGAGGTAAGTAACTGGCTGATTGAACACAGGTGATGCATGAAACTGGTGGGAAACTAAACAAAGGGCAGAAGTAGAACCAACCACGGGGCATTAAAGCAGAAAATAAAAGTGATTACTTAGTGTCCAGGCAAGCTAAAAAATTTAATCTAAAAGCACATTTAAACACAATTGAAGCAACATGGTGTCAATTTAAAATAGCAACCCACAAAACACAGTGACTCCAATACAAATGTGTCAAAACCTCAATCAAATGCCAACAAGGAGAAGTTCTTCAGCAGTGATTTCAAAGTTTCTAAAGTCTAAGTCACAAGAAAAGGTCAACTGTTCCAGAGATTAGGAGCAGCCACTACGAAGGCTCCATCACCTATTTCTGTGCCCACATCTCAGAACACTCAAGAGCATCTGATCAGTCAACCTTGGGGTATGATGATGTAAGAGTTCTGCCAAAGTAAGGTGGCACAGACCCATTTAAAGCCTTACAATCAAAGAATAAAAACTTAAAATCAATCCTTAAATGGACAGGAGACCAGCATTTCGTACTAGCTGTGAACGCCAAAGAGATGATTGCTCTACGCCCTCAAGCAGACAAAAGAATGGTGTCGGTCTTATTTCAGCAATCCAGCATGGACTGACTCTGCAACAATGAAAAAGGAATCTAATAAAACAAAGAACACAACCAAAAGCACTGTAGTTCTCCTTAACGTGGTCTTCAAAAAGGTTTAACTGGTCCTTTTACCAACTCTGTTAGACATGTAAGCTGCTCCTTTTTCGTGGAGCAGGAGCCTGGCAAAGGTAGGTGGCTCAACACCCTCCATATGGCTGTCCATATGGACTCAGACTCAGTGGTCCTCCTCATCCTCCAACATCTCCTGGCTGCCTCAGTGGATGTTGACCCGTGGCCAGAGTCCACATCATTCTTGCTCGCTGAGGTTTCCACTGAGCCCCTCATGATGGGAGGATCAATAGATGGACTCCCACCACTTACGTCATACATGGTAGGAAAATACATCCAACTGGCTGCTGCAGCCTCTTTGCTGTCGGTCCTAATCCCAGGCAGGGCTTCACCACTCATACAGGAATACAAGACAGGGTGGAAGTTATCCAACAGTTGCGTGAATGCTCACTGACTTGTCACTTGTGTGGGTGTGACAACACCTCCGAGGGCCATGTTTGGAAGAATTTCCCTGAGTGGTGCATGAGATGTTGCTGGCTAACGCATGGGTCAGCAGGCAGTTTGGTCTACAGCCACAACAGGTGTCAACTTTACTGAATTCACAAGTTTCAGGAGCAATTATTGAAAAAGCAGCTGTCAGGACCAATACCTAGGGTCATAAATCACATTTTTACCATCCAGAAAAATGTCTGCCACATGATAACATTGAGAAATGTCTTTAGATTGCTATGAGCATGAATAGCATGTACTGTAAAGCAGCAAGAGTTACATATTACAGTATCATGCACTACACAGAAACTGATTCTGCTGTGAGCCTTTTGCCTGTAAACAGGTCATCATTTCCAGAACCCAAAGCCAGAAGTAGTGGGTTTTCAGCACTCAAGGCCAAAGACAGAAGTTGCCTTGAAGTCGAATATTTCAATGTCAGTTGCTTCGTCCCAGAATCACTCCAGGATGCTGCCACCTAGAGGCCTTATTACACATACACCACTGGATTGAGCCTTCCCTCTACCAACCAGCCAAATAAAAATGAACTATAAATAAGACTCCTAAAGAGCATATTGCTCAACCTATCCACAAGAAGTAAAATTAGTCTCAAAGATAGTCTAGAACCCCAATTACAACTGTCATCACAGGACTTATTTTGGAATGAGCTTTGCAGACTACCTAAGGGCCAATTAACTAGTCTGGTGGTAGAAAGTATTTGAAACTTATTTTATATTATTCTGCATACATATGACTAAAAACATCAGGTTTTCAGAAGTCGTAAGAGTTGATAAAGAGAACCATAATAAACACAAATACCACACTGGGTCATTTATTAAAGAAAATGATCCAATATTATATGTCTGAGTGGCAAAAGTAAGTGAACTTTTGCTTCTGGCATGTGATATGACCACCTTGAGTGGCAGTAAGTACAACTAAATGTTTCTGGAAACTGTTCAAATGTTCTGCACGTTGGATTGGTCAACTTCTTCATTCAAACAGCTTCAACTCTGGGATGTTGATGGGTCTCCTCACAATAACCATTTATTTTAGGGACTTTTATTGGACTTCTACCATCCCAAAACATTAACTTTATTCCTCTTTAACAATTCTTCGGTAGAACAAGTTGTGTGCTTATAGTGACTGTCTTGCCATTTTCTTTTTGCCACTGTCCAGAATTCGGTCCTCCATTAGCGACACCAAGCTGCTCTGGCCCGGGTGCAGCAGAACTGGCCCGAACCATGATACTGCCACCGCCATGTTTCACAGATGGTATACGGTTTTCCTTTGTCCAAACAGAAAGCCTCTCATTTAAAACTACAAAGCTCTATTTTGGACTCCTTCGTCCACTAAGCATTTGTCCAGCAGCCTTCTGGCTTGTTAATATGAACTTTAGCAAACTGCAGATGGGTCGCAATGCTCCGTTTGGATCTGTCCGTGCAGCCCTGCCATGCACACCACTGTTGGTTGGTGTTTTCATGGTGGTGGACTCATGATTATTAACATTAGTCCATTTGAGAGAGGCTTTCACATGCTTAGAAGTTACCTATTACACATTTTGCTCTAGGAGAACTCAAAAAATGGTGCCTCCATTTTTACACAATCTGTGGAAGTCCAAACCTTTTAAAAATGGTTTTGTAACTTTCCTTCAACAACTTCTTTTCTGACATCCTCTTAGGAAATCTCCTTTGTTTGTACCAAGATACACTTTCAAACATGTTTTGTCAAAATGAGACTATGATAGATCTCCGTAATTTCAAATAAACACAATCACACCTGATTTTCATTCTACCGACTGAAAACACCTGAATCTAATTTCACCTTCAGAGTGCCTGCTAATCCCAGAGGTTCACATGCTTTTGCCACACAGACATGTTTAATTGGATCATTTTCCTCAGCAAATAAGATATAATATTTGTGTCTCATTTTTTTAAAATCAGGTTCCCCTCATCTACTTCTTGGGTTATCTGGCATTTATTCAGGAAAGTAAAACATTCACAGTCTTCTAAGCACCACTGCACATGACAACATGAAATACAACAAATTAGCGCTGAGAATTTTCTCGCTGATTTGATGATTGCAGCTGCTTGCACTTGTAAATATGTCAGGATCATAGCAGCTGAATTGGATGTTGCCTACATTCGACAACAAAATCCTGTGCGTCACTTCTTTTTAAATACGTCATGGATGCTGTAAAGACTTCAAAAAGGATACACATGTGCGTTCTTGCTCCTCCAGTAAGCCTCCGTTCTCCTCAAAGATGTGTTTTGGCATTTAGGAAGCGAGATATCCTTCAAGACGTCACGCTGGGATCAATTTCTAGGTCACATGCAGGAGAACGGAGGAGAGAAGAGCGAGTACAAACCAGAGAAAGAAGAGCCTTGAGCCTTGTGTTTTTGCTGCATTACCGACAGCACGGTTTTCAGTTTTGATGAGATTGTTATTTTATAGTATTTTCTCGTGCCTCAGCTGCTCAAATATTTTAGTTTCCTTTTGTTTTGTTGGGTTTAGGAACCAAAAGTTTGGAGTTAGGTTTGAGAAAAGCATAACATTGTCAGAAAAATAAAAGTTTAACATACAACACGCAGCCTCTATTGAACCAGCATTTCGTTTGACATGAAGACATCAGCAGAGAGTCACTTGACCACTAGAGGTCGCCAACATAATCAGTATTTCATATGTTGCGTTTATGATCAGACTGGATGCAGCAGCTCCTTCTGGACTACTGTTAGGTGCAGTTTCACCAATTTGAACCACAATCAGGTCCTCAGAGATATAAACTGTTGGATGGCGCAGAATTTTTACCCACAAACAAAAACCTTCTTGACAGAGAACCAAGGCTAGTGGCTGCTTGTCCATTTTAGAATTAATTTTAAGATGTTATTGATCGGGCTGCAAGGAGCATGAAGGTCGCTGGTTTGTGTCCCGGTGAGGACACCCTGTGTGGAGTTTACATGTTTGTGGGTTCTCCGGCTTCCTCCCACACAGTCCAAAAACATGTTGAGGTTAATTGGTGATTCTAAATTGTCCGTAGGTGTGAATGTGAGTGTGCTTGGTTGTCTGTCTCTAAGTGTAGCCCTGTGAGTCAGCTGGGATAGACTCCAGCCCCCCATGACCCTAGTGAGGATTAAGCGGTGTATAGATGATGGATGGATGGATGTTATTGATCACATTTAAAGCTTGTCAGGGTCTGAACTCCAGCTATATATCAGAAATGCTGACCCCCATATGAGTCTGTTTGTAGCTTCACTTCTTCATGTGGGGCCTTTCTTACTGTTGCAAAGTCGAGGCTTAAATCTAAAGGTGACCGGGCTTCTTGTAATCAGGACCAGCTTTGGAGTGACCTGCCTTCCCACCGTTATAGACTTGCTTTTATATACTGTTATCCAATTTTTTTTATGTATTTTATTATCTTCTACTGTTTAAAAAATTACTTTTTCCATTGTTGGATTATTATGGGAGTCGTGCCAACTGATAAATGCTATTTACTCAGCTCATGACATTTGAATAGGGTAACTAGATAAAAATGTAATCTGTGAAAAATGTCAATTTATAGTGGATTTATTATGTATCGAGCCAGATCGGATTGGATTTGAAACAATTTTCAACCCGACTTTACCTGCTTAAGGCTTCATATGTTTCACATGAGGCAGATTTTTAGCTTTATTTTTTAAATGCACTATTCCTTTCACATTTAAAAAATAAAAAATAAACTCCACCTCAAATGTTTTGTTCTTTTTAACTGGTGGAAGATTAATCAATTTAATGTAGATATCCCAACTATTAAAATCAAGGGCAAGTTATTTCATTATTTTATTAAAGTGTCTAATCTGATAATGAATCACAAAAATTAAAAAAACAAACGTGGAAACCTTTGTCGTGATATGGAATGCCCTTGTTATTGTTATATTCTGCTTTTAGCAGTAGTGGGATGGAAATGTATAATAGATTTATTTTTTTTCCCCTCCTGTTGCTTTATCACAAAATGTCTGTCGCCGTCAGTTTGATTATTTGTCTGTGAAAATGCATACAGAAAGAGATGAATATACGGGCTGAAAGAGGTGAAATGAATGTCGCCGGCAATGTTCTATCAGCCATCTTAGTCCAAATGTCAGTCGGGCTTTTCTCTGATAGAGCAACAGAGTTATCAAACTGCTTCCTATTGCTGCTGCCATGGTGACAGGAAGGTATAGAAGAGGTGACTCAGACGCTGATAACGCCCGGAAATAGATGTTATGGCTTCATCCGCGCTTTGCTGTCGTGTTATGAAACCCACAACCAATGTGGCCTTTTAAAATATTTCTGTACAGTATATATATTTGTATGTTCGACCACATTAGCGCCCTTGCAGCTAACGTAGCATTCGCCACCCGTCACGTTCAAAGCCCTACAATATATTGCACCTTGCATCTCTCAAATGTCAACACATCAAAAGCAACCTGTTTTCTCTTGTTGCATTTTTTTTTTTAAGTTTATCCGATTGGATTTGGGAGGATTTTATAAGCCCAAGAATGGCAGCGTTTCCAAATCCATAGACGGCCATTTAATCCTTTCAGCGGCTGCAGAAAATGAAACAATACATTCGAGCATGTGTAAAAAAGGGAAGTCGTCACTGCTTCACAATCCGACTGAATTCTTTCTATAATACCGTGAGGTCTTGACCTTGTTATGTGAAGTGCCACGAATGACACATGTTGTGATTTCACGCTCTATAAATATGACTCAGTGACACATAATTTTATCAAAAAAGTGCTTCTTTCCTCTCCGTGCTCAACCGCATTCAATGACAGTCACGTATTTCAAGCTTTCTATAATAAACCTTAATGATGCAATATTAGCAAATTCTCTGCAGCGCTGCAACAACTGATGCAAATATTACACTACACACAGAGCAAGATGCAATTTACTGCATTTAGAAGAAAATAGTGAGAAAGCTTCAAAATAAAAGACCTTCAGGCGTCAAACATTTTACCCCCCTCCACAAAAAAAAAAAGTGCCATTTCTTCAATGTCCTTTACATTTTCCTCCTAATTTGCATAAGAATGAAACGCCGCTTTCCACTTTGATCGGAGTTTTTGATTTAACATTAAAAGTCTTTAAAGTTTTTTTTCTGTAGGGTGGAGATTGCATCAAGATTACCTCTAAAACAATGACAGTTTAATTAACTTTGCTACCCACCAGAAACAGGCAAGTTAAACACTGATGATACAATCACTTATGAATTTGCTGTAGTGGGTGGATTGTCATTTGAAACATTCAGATGGAAAAAAAAAACAGCCTGACACTCCAATCACGACACTATTTCCAGTTGAGTAATTGTGTTTGTTGTTAAGAGCGACCGAACAACAAAGGCAATATTCCAACATGCGTGTGCTCTCTCTCCTCTCACTCACACTCCCTACGCCATTGTTGACTATTGTCGCCGCTGTTAATTTTACCATTCAAATACAAGCACCCATAATCATGCTTGTCAGTGCTAAAAGAAAAAAAAAAAATAAAGAGGAAATTACCAAAGTTTGCAGAGTTTCCTTGTGCCGTTCTGACAGATAAAAATATGTGCCCTCATTCCTCCCTTTTCATAACAAGATATCCGTCCTGACAGCTTATTTAATGGCACCTGAAACTTCAGGTGGGGAAAATAACGAGGTAGAAAGGTGACCAATATAGGAAGGAGAGCACGGATTGACGTAGCAATCAGAACATAATGTGTCGCTAAAATTCAGCTTGAGAAAAAAACCCGGCATGACTGTTAAAAGAATGCGGCACGTCAGCAGTGATGTGTGCGTTTTGAGTCTCGCCTCCAACCATTATCTGCATTTTCTGCTTTTAAGAGTACAGAAATTGCAGAACATATTTTTGTATTTATGTTGAGTGGTATCCGAGTTTTGATTTATAATAAATGTCCCCCCAAAGTGAGCCGAATTTCAGTTGTGATGCCCGCGGCTTTGAAAAATTACATTTAAAAGCATCCCTTAAAAGCTTGTCCATAAATGATTACCCCAGTTGCTTTTGATATCCAGCAGACCTCCCTGTAAACAGTTTTTTGGAACAATTTCCATTGTGTTGTGTACAACAGGCCTTAAACCCCAAAGACTAAATAGGTGGCTTGTTAGTTTCTTTCTTTCTTCTAAAAATGGCTCTGATGCTTGTTTTCTTATCTACGTCCTCTGTGGTTAAATTGGCAACCTCGGACATATTCCTTCCTTCCTGGAGATCTGAACAATGGCTGCTTTTCAGTATCCATTCTGTCATTCTAAAAAGTATGCCAGAATAAGATTTAGTATGTCCTAATACATAATATATCAAATACTGAACTACTGTGTGTGCTTGAATCTTTGAGACAAGGACATGCTACTCTCAGGTAGATCAACCATGCAGCCAAATATACCTGCTACATGCATCCTACATCAGGTTGGGTTTTGCCGTTTGCTTTTCAGACCATTCTGACTTAATTTTATCCTTAACCACTCATTGAAATACTTGGAAATGTACCTGGAGTGTTGTTGGTGGATATAAGAGGACACCAAATGTAAAAAGTACACATATAAAGATGAACATTTCCAAATCACAGGTCAGATTTGCAGAACTTGTGTGAAAATATCACTCTGGCTCACTCGTGATTGGTGCTACGTTTCCCCCCTTAACAAAAAAGCAAAAGCACAAGATCGCTAAGGTCATCAAATGGGGAAACTAACAAAACTGCTGCCTCAAAAGTAGAGATAAGGGTAAAAAATCAGACTGTATAAAAGATGGACGTAGCTTCCGTGACGTCACCCGTTGGTTTCTGCACTGAGAAAATGAAGCCAGGGTTTTGCTACTTCCTGGTTGACATCTTGGAGCCAGTGACGCAAAAATCGGAGGGGGGCGGAGCCATAGGAGCAGCGATTGGTCAGACTGATTGAGAGGCAGACCCTCTCTGCCCGCCCACATTTACCACCTTCTGCTGCTTCATCTGTATGGTCGCTGCCGACTGTCAATCTAACCAGCCACGCACCTTACCCCGCAAAATGTTGATTTTTAAAAAATTCTGTATTGATTTATTTTCAGATTGGCCACCTGATCTCTGGACTTGACCATGAAAACTAATAAGAAAAAAATCCTGAGCTGGAGGAATGCGGTATTTCATGATCTGTGATCACTTCTTTTCTAATTCCAGTCTATGGGAGCCAGGGCTTTTTGGAGCCAGCAGCTAGTGGACGTAGTGATATTGCAGGTTTTTCACACTTCCGGGTTGGCTTCATTTTTTAGGGCCGGTTGCTACATCCATCTTTTATACAGTCTATGGTAAAAATGGGTGTTTTTCTAAAAGGTGGTAGAGGGATTGGTCCCAACTGCTGCCCACTGAATCTATCAAAAGGCTAGAACAACTAAAGGTTATGTGCCACAACACAACTTAGGTGGAAGGCAACATTTCTGAAAGGGTTGGTTGGAAAAAAAAAAAAAAGAATTCTCATATTCGGACACTCAAACTCAATATTCCCCGAGAAGGTCAGCTGATGGTGCTGAGCCTCCTGAGTCATGCTCCCATCTGAGCTGAGAGTCGCAAACCTCTATAAAGTCTCCCAGCCAGGCTGATTACCAACAGCCCACAGCTGAGCTCCACCTGACAGGTGCAGCAGATCTACCTGATGGGCAGGTGAGCTGGGACCTGGTTTGGTTCAAGAAAAAAAACAAAACACAGCTTTTTGTATCAATCATCACATTGTTCAGAGGCTACAGTGACTGTCTTGATTTAACCTGACTGTGGTTGATTAGCTGGATGAAGTCATGTGATTCTACCATTTTTAAAGCCTACAGAAGTTACTATTTATGCTTCATCAGTGCTTTTTCTTTTCTCTTCACTCACTACGATTGTTTTTCCACGTCTCTTTATTGTGTCCGTTTTATTTTTAATAGGATATATTGGGGATTTTGCAACTGTTGAGGCAAAAACAAAAGTAAACTCCGTGACATTCCTTCTACAAATTCTTACTTGCTGCAGTCACTGATCTAATCAGTCACACATTGTGATTCAATATAGTTTGATAAACAGACACTGATTTACAGATATCAACACAAAGTCACTGAACATCTTCACTAATGATATAAAACTCTGATGACTGTATGATGCATTAGTTAAACCAAAAGTTGATCTGTCAAGAAAACTTTTAGACAATTCATTTCCTTTTCAGATCGAACACCAGAGAATTGCACAAAGGTCAAAAGCTCAACCATTTATAAAAAAAGAAAACAATCCTGTTTGCCATAAAGTATTTAACCTTGTTTAATAGTCACCACAAAACCCCAGCATCCTCAGAATGCTGGATTCCATTTATTCCTTTAACTTTCATTCCGCTGTTTGCATCAGTGCATGTTTCTGTTCCTCAGAATGATGTTTGTTCCTCTTTTATGTGATGTTTTGTTTGTTTGTTTCAGTGTTCTGGGGGTGTTCTTGGTGACTGGTTCCAGCACAAGCGATGCCAAAAGACAAATTTTCTCCCCTTGGCACCAGCAGGCAGAAAGCAAAGTCAAATTGAACACCAAAATGTGGATGTGCATGGTTGGACGACACTATAGAGGCAACTGTTTATTTGCTTGGTTTTCTGGTAATTTAGTTGAACCAACCTTTAAACTACTAAAAAACATCAAAATAATATGAAACGGTGCTCAAACAGGACTTGGATAAACTGGATTTCTATGACTACCATGTGCTCACACATATTATTTGCTGGATTTATGCAACTTAATTTATAAAACACGCGAATACAGAGTTGATTGGTGTCTAATTTAAGGCTTTAAGCTGATTTATTCCGCGTTACTGTACTGGTGCTGTATAATTATGGAGAAGGAAGCAACACCATGATGAACTCCATCATCTCACTCGGAGCCCCTCAGTCATTACTGCGTATTTATTTTCCCTCTCTCGGTCCTCGCAGCCTTTCAGGGTTCTCCAACGCCTGTTGAGTCCTTCAGCCAGCGCGCGGACCACAGTGAAAGGTTTAAAAAGCTGCACTCCGTTCCATAAGGAATGAAGGAATGGAGTTTAATTCAATGACTTGCTAAACGAATGCGGTGCCCGCTCCAAATGGGCCTGTTCGGAGCGGGCCGATTGCGGCTTGACTGAGTGATTGAAGTAATTCATCGCGGGACGAATGGGGTGTGTCAGCAGCAAACACACAGCTGATTCGAGTTGCTAGCGTTTAGCTGCAGTGCCTCGGCGACATTGATCTGGGCTGGCAATCCAGACGAGTGACGTTATCTGGATTGATGTTATACGTGGAGGCCAATATTTACTGTGTGCAGTTTGTCCTGTGTGTTGGTGTGTCGCTATAATGAACACATTACTGAGGAGCAATAAATAAATATACACTCACTGGACACATAAGTGAAGAGCAGAGCTAATGCTAACCAATTGCTAAGTAATCAAACTCAACTTTTTAGTCATTTGCTTTGACATGTCCACTACTTTGATAAAATATATGTTGGAAAAAGTCATCGTTACACAAGTTAGCTTCCAAAACAGCTTCACATTAGGTGGTATTAAGTTTGCAAACAGTGAAAAACGGGCTGCATTCAATGATTTTATCCAGTTTTCTTAATTGGGGTTCCATTTGATCAAGCATAATAGATGTTTTTCTCTATAAAATGACCAGAAATAACAGGATGAATGCATATATTTCTGTCCAATAAGGTCGTGCATGCTCATTGTGGTGCACATGCATTGACTTTTAGCTAAAGCATGAGTCCATTTGTTCGTCTTCACACTGCACTTCCTTCTGTCTGCAGCAACATTTTCAGCATCTATGCTGCATCTCACTTTGAAGCAAGAATATAGCTTGACAGTTTGCAGCAAACGCGCCCTTTTGAGCCAGTTTCAGCCTTTGATGCGGTTATATTTTCCCATTGTTAATGCTGGCGTTGTCTGATGCATGTGGTGACTTTTCTAAAAGCATCCAGAGCAGCCGGTTTAGGCCACAGCCGACTTGTTTTTGATGTTTTGCTGGTATCAGTGTAAAAATCCAGCAGTGCATGCTGGATGTCCTCCTCAAAGAGAAAATACTTCAGTATAGTTGGAGAGCACTTAAATGTACTTTTGTTTGATGCATCACAGAAAAATGTACGCTGGTATCTTTTAGAAAATCCACATGCATCTGGACAGAGGAGAGTTCTTGGAGATTTTTGCACTCAGCTTTGACGTTTGTTTTTCCAATGCGCCAGCCTTTTTGCTGTTGATGACCAGCTGTAGATCTCCTAAACAACTTTTGTTCCAGTTTATACTGATGTATGATTGATGCCTGACTGCATGATCGACTTTACAACAGCAGAGATTTCATCATATTGAGGTGATGAAACTCAGCTAATGACAAAAGTGATGCAGCACCTGCACTTTTCTATTCATCTTTGCTAATAAGTTGGTCATTTACAACTTTCTCTTTGCCACTTATGTCCATATGAAGTCATTCTTTTTGCTTTTTGTGATGAATCCATGCTCTTTTGCCCATTTAGGATTAAAAGAAGTCTCCTGTTTTGCCATTTCTGTGGTTTAATCCACTGCTGTAGGTAGAGTGGGTCTATGGTGAAATCAAGACGCCACATAATTCATATAATTCTGTTTATTTGCCCAACAAAATACTAGATATGTGACCGCCCAGGTGCAGCAGTGGACCCAGAAGCAGGAATTAGGTGATTATTTGTGAAAGGAAACGGTAGAATCGGTGGGAAATGGGGAGTCTTTGTCTTGGTGGTGAAGGTAAAGTCTTTTCCCCAGAGCTGGACACAAAGAAAATGTTCTGAAGAAACAAAGACACGCACACACAGGAGAACTGGTTGATCTACTACCAGGTGAGGATAGCTTATATATGGGGAAGGGCGGCTGGAAAACTGGTTTCTTATACTAAGAGAAGGTGATTAGTGAAGGAGAATCAGGTGAGGCTGAATGCAGGATTCAGCACAGGTGAGGAGAAGCCAGAAGGGAGGACACACCCACAGGAAAGGACAGAGAACATTGACACAGCTTCCAACCAATAATTAATTAAATCTTAGAGTAATGTATACTTACACAGTGTCATTTAAAAAATAGGTTATTTAGCTCACTTGTCCAGGGTTTGCAATACTTCTCCCCAATGTCTGCTGGGATCTGTGATTCTCTACAGGATAAAGTGGGAAGCTGATTGATTTCTGGATTATTTTTTGAATAATTTATTATACAGCCCCCATTTGGATCAACTATCAAACAGGGATGATCTCAAAAGGAGAAACCAATGAGTTTCTGATTCGAGATTGTGCAGGTAGACACAATATTTCCAAATGAAAACCAGGCTCCTGTTTATATTCTGTTAAGTAGACAATGGTTCTAATTGTGACTTTGGTTCCTGCTAAATGCAGGCTGAAGCCATCCAGAGCTACCTCTCATGCAACAGGGAATTCAGGCTGTTATTGTCACTGAAGTTAACTTTGCTGAGTGAATGAGAAACTGATGTTCTGTATTTTTTTCCTTGTTTATTTCAGTTGTACAGAAAAACAGCAAACACACAGAGAGAGAGTCATGAAAAGTGAACTCGAAACTAACATACAACTGGGATTCGAAGAAGCAAATCAAAGTAAAGAAGATTTTTTGAACTTATTTGTCTCTTGTTCGCTGTCTGTCTGACTGGATAGCCTTCGCCATGTGAAATATTTGTGGCGTGAATTATATTAATGGACTCCTGTGCAGCCCATTGATCACATCAGCAAACAGGACAAGCACATTAAACACGGCACCTCCTCGGCCTTGAACCAGAAGCGTTTTTAATCCATGTCATGTGAAAAAAAAAAAGGGAAAAATACAGGCCTTTGTCTACACAGCGTTTTCTCCTCTGAATGGCAATTAGACATCTTCAAAGGCTCTTTTCATCTTAAACAGCAGCACAACCTTGAAGAACCTCACATACGAAAAAGCAGGAGCTACAAATGTAGAGAGAGAAAAACAAACCAAAAAAAAAAAAAAGAGGCAAAGGTCACCTGCTCTTGTAGCCGTCCTGCCCTCGGATTTGTTCAGCTGTGTTAACAGGCTGCGTATGCCTCTTCACAGATCAGAGGTGTGCGACTCCTATCTCTGCAAGGACACTGTAGCAACACGGCATTCGGCGGACTAATCCAATTAAGTGTGTTTGTTCAGGTTGTGATGTGCCCGAGCCAAAACGCTGCTGAAGGTTGTGCTGTCGCTCTGCGGCGGCGGAGGCCTGATTAGACTCGCGCGTCCTCGAGTCCGAAAAAAAAAAAAAAAAAATGGAGCTCATGAGCGTATTTACAGTGAACGCACAAGGCGGCCAGCAGCTCAATTATTCAGCCAGCGGAAGAGATGTAATGACTTTCTCCTGTTATTAATGACCTGTGCCTGAGCTTATTTATGAAAGGATACTTGTGTGTATTAGGCAGCAGATGAAGGAGCGCGAGATGGAAGATGTTCGCCTTTAAAATGATTCAGGCTTAATTAAAAGTTTTGTGAAGTCCAAACAAATAGATTGCCTCTTTACACTTCCTCTCATGTACATAAAAGCTATTTTGATTTCAATTTTAAATGCTAGATTGCCTAATTTCAATAAATTTATTAAATATATTACTTTCCTTAGAGTTTTCTTTTTCTGCCTGGAGCTAACTTTTGATCAGTCTATATCAAACGTTGGGTTTTTTTTATGCAGAGGCAACTAATTTCTAGAGCAAAAAAAAAAGTGGGAGAAAGCTTCCATTTATGTAAAACAGTGACTTCCTTTTTGAGTAATAAGGGCTAAAAGGAGTATAACATGTCATATGCAAAAGTGATTGCCGGGCCTTCTCAATAAAATAAGATGCAACCTTGAAACCGAGGTGTCCTTGTGTTAAACTGGGGGGATGTTGAAAGGTAGCTTGTTCAAAACTGCATTAATGAATAGAGTGGCATGATGAAAGCAAAGTTTTCCTCAGGGCCCAAGTCCCGGTGTGACTCTGTATATATTATTTCATCTCAAAAACTTGTCTAGTTGAATTTAAATAAGCCGCATTAGGAGCTGCTTATAATGCCTGTCGGCAAAATAAAACCCACTCTCTCTTTTTTAATTTAAGGTAAGAACATTCTGATGAAGCTGAAATGATGGCTCTCGCAGGACTCGCAGACGACGCCGGGATTCGCTTCATCTCCATTAGATGGTCACTTTAATGTCCCAGTGGAAATGCTAATTACGGGCCCGCGTGGCGTTAGATATTGCAGCAACAAATCCCCGGCGCACGAGAGCCGCTCTCGAGGAATGATCTGCTGATTCAGACGATGTGCTGCTGTACGGCCGGTTTATCAATACTTATCGAGCTGCGGCCTAACTGGATACAATGCGGAGTCTCTGAAGGATTGGCCGGTAATCGGTCTGCTAGTTAAACATGAGAGGAGATACTCGCTGCTACGTGCGTTTATATACCCGCTCATCATTTATATTACCAGAGATGCGCGTTTAATAAGCAAATCCCTGCTCATGCTCTCCTCTCTGATCTGACTGCAGCCCTGTGATCTGCATGTTTTCCCACAAGTGAAAGAGACTCTGCGCTGAACTTTACAGATGAGGAACACCAGACAACACTTATCGAGCAAACACCTTTGCCAAAGCCTCGTAACCCTCCACTCCGTCTGTTTTATACATGAATATGAATCTACTTGTCAGAAGGACTGCTACTCAGCCTGTGAACGGTTGCATAATGTCTTCTTTGCACTGGAGGGTCACGAGGGTTATCTGCGCTCGAGCTTAGAGAATAGTTTCACAATACATTTACAATAGCCCGATTTCAGACCTCCGGATCACAGCCCCGCATTTCAGATTTGTTCTGCGGCTCAAATGAATGAAGTGAAACGAAATGGCAGCTCAGCCTGATTATCGGGCTTGTGTTACACACTGGAAGAGAAGGCTTCAAATGAACTGTTCATTTCCAAGGCAGAGAGGGTCAAGCCAAGCAGCTGTTTGGTTGCATTGTGGGAAATGTAGGATCCACCGGTTGTATGTGTGCACTTACAGAACACCTTTTAACATTAGATAAACTGTTCAATGTGACTACACTTGTGGTGGAGACGCCAACCCTTACCAATTAAATCATTTTAAATAAACTCCATTAAAACCAACCAAAAGGTCCTTATATGTGCATCAGTGCCAAAATGTTAACCACCTGGGATAAGGTATGACTTTTCACCAATAATCTTCTGGACGTTTACTTCCAGAAATAAGTCCAGTGATGGTAATATTCTCCTGAGATACAAAAATTTCAAGGCAAAATTCATACACTTTAGTATTGCGTCTCATCATGTAGAAAGTTTGTGACCATCATTCAGCTTACATAAAAAAAGTGTTCACCTGCCTCGAGAGTGGCGAAAGGAAAGCCACTGTTAAAAAAGAATATAACGATCCTCAACCGGAGTTCGTCATAAGGCATGAGGGAGACTCTGAAGCCAACTGGAAGATGTTTCTTTACTCTGATGAGACCAACATTTTTGGCCATTAGAGGAGACATTTTATTTGATGAACGCCAAACACTGCATATCATCACAAACCCAACATCCCCCGCTGTGAAGCACGGCGGCGGCAGCATCATGGGGGGATGCTTCTCGGCAGCAGTTCTTGGAAGGGCTTGTAAAGGTAGAGAGTGAAATGAATCCAGTAAAGTATCCTGGAGGACACCCTAATGCCGTCTTCACCGTGAGAAGATTTGTTTTCCAGCGAGACAATGACCCGGAGCGTACCGCCAAAGCTTCTCAGAAATGGCTGTTGAAAAGCAATAAAGGGAGAAAATTCCAGGGGAGACGAATGCGTTCCATCGGCACTGTGTTTTGATTACACACTTCTTTCGTGTTCGTAGATTCTAGTCATATTGGTCTATATGTTGCTTTTGTTTTTTTCTCACCAAGCTGGAACTGTGATGGGATTACACTTCATTAGCATTTCTTTTTCCACATTGTGTTTTTTTTGAGAACTTTTCAACTCACACATTGTGCTTTATTGTTCCAACGCTTACATGAAAAATGACAGACGGGCCACCTGTTTATAGAAAAATCTCGCACAATGGGGTTGTTTTCTGCTCAAATTTGATATATTAATTCCTCCAATTCTCTCAGGTGTCGTCCTATACATCACGCTGTGCGCTCCGTCACATATAGGAGCGCGAACACAGCTTGACGCGCGATTACCAGCAGACGCGGGAGATTGCCGCAATCAAACATCTCGAGGAGACTCGCCGCAGCTGAGCCGACAGGTAACCGTTGTGGTGTACAGCCGGCCCAGCGAACAGCAAACGCTCGCTCCTGCACCAATAACGTGTGCTCCGTGTAGCCAACCTCGCCGGGGTGAGGCATCAAACCCTGCAAAGTCAATTTCTCTCTGCTTATTAAATCACCCACGGCACAATCAGCAGCAGGGTGTTGGAAAATAAACATCCCGCTGATGGTGTGTGATAGAAGGTGTTAGAAGGCTCCTGGGAAAGGGATTTTCTGACTGAGGAAACACGTGTTGGCTCTTTGCTGTGACAGGGGGGAAACTGTTCGATGGTTTTGAAAGTATTTTTTGTTGTTTATTGAACAATTAGAGGCCACATACTGATCAACTAAATACATTTTTTAAAAATCTTCCATCAAAACATCCCGTACAAGACTGATTATGCTTATTGATTGCTCAATAGCGATGTCATTTTCATCTACAAACTTTATAGCCACCCTCCACAGAAATATTCAATTAATTACCAACAATGTATTACAGATAAACAGGACATTTTGATTTAGCCGAATGAAAACAGAACGCCTCTCAATCCATTTGTCGCTGCTTAGTTTGTCGGTAAATAGTTCTAATAAAGTTGCCTCAGGTTTTTCTGATTTCCTTGAGCCTTTTAAGCGTAAAACAACTATTACGTCGCCGCTGGTTCCATCACGGATCCTTGCTTGGGCAGGAAACTCAATTAAAATGTGATTTTCGCATCAGTTTTCTCTTCCAATGCTTCCTTAATAAAAAAACGCCACAGGCAAGTCATCTCAGCGTAATGGCAATATATCTGTTTTCGTGATTAATATGCATAAAAAAAAATCATGCATTTTTTTTTCATATACTTTCATTTCACTAGAGATTACATTTTGATAGGTTAAATATCTAATGGGGATTGTGCTGGCAATCACTATGAAAGCTTCATTTCCTTTCCATGGCAATTTGCATGAGGCGAGAAATTTACATTCACGAAGCAAAAGAAGCCGTGATTGGTGCACGCCGAAACAAAAACACCCCGATGTTGACGATGACAGACGTCTTTTAATAACTGGTAGGCGTGTTTTTTTTCGGCTTTGCTGAAGAAAAGAACCGACGGTGTTGGTTCTAACTGTACAAACAGCTCAAATCGACGCTACATGCTGGCGGATAGATGCTACGACTCATTTGTTTATAGACTTAGATAACATCAGGATTACTGTAGAACGGGATTAATACCGCAGCTGGGAAAGACAACTGCCAAACACAAGGATTATCTCATTAATTATACTACAAATAAAATGTAATAATGACTTTAGAGACGATGATTAAAAATGTGTAGATGAAAGATAATGAAGACGAGAGTGGAGTAATATTTGACTGAGTGAGGAGACTGTATTAACGCTGATATCCTATGATGAGGTGGGCTTTGTAATGTTATTTTATTTAGAAGTTATAATAGAATTTGTACAATCAGCACTGGGGGAAAAAAAAAAAAAGTGCAGAAAATTGGCCTGCATTATTTATAAGCTCATTTTCTCTTTTTATGCTTCCCTTTCGCAGGAGCCCTTCAGACTTAATTTCTATAAGACTGAATAATAAAGATAAAAGTTTAAATATAACAAAAATATGGACTTATATGTGGTAGTAAAAATGTGATTAGTGAAAGTGCTGGTGGTTTTAACCTGCTGAATGTGCTGCAAATTTATTGGATCTTGTTGGAAAAGGGTCTCGTAAGGAAATTGCGAAGTTAGTCGTATTTCTCTAGTGCAGACACAGCAATCCTTACAAAATGAACTCTATGTGTGCTTAAACTATTTTTTCGCTAAGAGTTAGATGAGTAGAAAGATTGATTGATTATATAAAAAAAAAGAAGCAGCTGGAGTTAGCAGCCAGTTAGCCTAGCTTAGCATTAAGACTAGAAACAGGGAAACAGTTGGCTTGTCTGTCCGAACTGTAAGATAAATCTAAATATCAGATCTTGAAAAACTCGAGTGTCACAATGACAGTTGGGTGGTTTACTGAAGGTCATAGGTTATTTCATGTCCTAGCTTGTTCCTTGGCTAGCTCTGGCCACGAAATATATTGACCACGTCTTTGTTTTGGACTGTAGACCAGATACTATTAGACGCAACATTAAAACAACCTCCCTAAAACTGCCCAAGTGCCCCTTGTGTCACTTAAACACCTCTGACCAGTTGGACACCTCTTAGGGCAGGGGTGGGCAATCCTGGTGCTCGAGGGCTGATTCAATCCTGATTCAAATGATCAGGATCGTTATCAGGCTTCTGTAGAGCTTGATGATGAGCTGATCATTTAAATAAGGTGTATTGGAAGAGGGAAACATCTAAAACATGCAGGATTGTGGCCCTCGAGGACCAGGATTGCCCACTTCTGTCTTAGGGTGTCCGGTGTTGTCTGGCATTAGCAATGGACCCTGTTGGTTGTGAATGGAGCCTCCTTGAATTGGGCTTGTTCTGGTGTATCCTGTGGATGCTTTTATTTATGGAGTTCGAATGCTGGCTCAAAGTTTGAGTCTTTGGCGTGTTCATTGTGCCGTTTCTGAGAAGTTCTTAGGCTGGAGAAGGCCACTGTCGTAATATTCAGGACTTAATACAGGTAAAATTAAAGACCTGACAGAAACTCTTACAAATCTTAATAGATACAGAGAAGTCTATAGATGGATTCTGATCAAGCTAACAGGCCTAAAACTGAGTCACAAGAGTGGACACAATCTACTCACAGTAACCATAATAAATGAACCCACAACTACAGGCCATGAATTAAATGTATGAGTAGTTAGAGGGTAGACTCATTATTAAATAGCCATTACTTGAAACCAGACAATAATTGATGACGACTTCTTATATGGGGATTGATGTTACAGCTCCTTGCATTAACAGCGAGATGATTTAAAGTGTTGCCCATAAAGCAATAATTAGATTATAATTTTACAACTTTTGCTGATGGCCTGATAGTGTGCAACTTCAAAGAAAGAGGTTGCATGAAGAAGCCTCGCCCAAGGACACTTTGTGGAGACAATGCGTAATGCGAGGATGTGCTTGACACCTCTAACTTAAAATTCAGTGTCATTTACATGCAAGTGTCACATTCTCAGAATTAAAAATGCAAATGCCTCACCTTTTCCTCCCTTCCTGTAATTCTTTGGCCACGGGCCAGATCACGTTATCCCGGTGAAGCCCTGTTGATTTGTTATGCTATGACCCACTCCACTTTCCCCGGCCTCGAAACCTCATTATGGACCTGAGCTTCCTCTGTTTACAATAAAGCGCTTCTCTTGATGGGCTCAGTACACAGCAGTGAATCTCCTTGACGGACAAAGCCCCTGGCACAGATTGAAGTGAGCGAGCAGAGGAGCCAGCAGAGCAGCAGACGGTGGCTAAGCCTCGCTGCTGAGTGAACAAAATAGTTCCATTTAGTTACGGTTCATGTGAATGGAGAAAGACGCAAGCACAATGACACATTCAGAGTCGGCCCGCTTGGCGCATTGTAACGCAGCAGAGTGGCTCGCCATTGTTTTTAATTTATATTCACGCACCGTAATGTTTTCATTGTTGATGGTTTTTGCTTTCGTGCCTCCACGTCAATGCCAAGTTCAATATGAAAAACAGCTTAAAAGATTTTGGAATGAAAACCTAAATATTTACACATGGATGTACGACTACGACGTAAACTCCATCTACTCCTCAGGTGCTGCACATCAGAAGTGTTATTCACGGTGTTCACAAAGGATGGCAATGTCAGTCCATTGGTCAGCAGGTTGGTCCAGGCCAGATATCTCAACAACCATTGGATGCATTCCTATGAAATATTCACAACACTCAGCAGTTGATTCCTATCGACTCTGGTAATCCCAAGACTCTCCGAGATTGATTCAACCCAGAGTCCTTGTAGGCAAGTCTTGCCCCTTGGCAGCCATCTTGGTGATCCCCCTGGACAGTTATTCCAGGCTAACAAGACCAGAGGGCTGTTCTTTAAAGCAAAATTGGCATGTTTGTGAGCCTAAAATCAAAGTTTTTAGTGTCACAAAGGTGGCTGTTAACCTGTTAGATCTCCGTGGTAACTGCTGTGGAGCTAACTTGGTCTGGAGCAGGTTGTGTTTAGAGAAACGAATTTAAATCAGATGACAGCGTTCTCCTCTTAAACAAATGCTCCTGATTATTTTCTGTGAGTGATACACATTCTCAGCTGAGGAAACATGTTATATCTGCAAGCCTGTGGTTCTGTACACTACTAAACCCACTGAATGAAGCCATGTGGTTATGGTACCGTACATTGTATGTGTTGGATTGCCACAGAACCCGACATGTATTCAGCTGGTGATGCACAAACTGTAAATATGTTCGGTTCCAAATTTGCCGTCATCATTTTTAGATTCATTGTTGCTCTCTGTTAAAACTACCTGTTGAATGAAGTAGACGACACACTTTTGTCTCATGTATTGTGGAAGAAGAGTCACATGGCCCGTTAAATGTCCTCTTTTATGTGAACACGCAAAGAGTTTGAAGCAGAAAGCCTGAGTTAACAAAGGAAGTTGAAAACCACCTTAATGATACCGGTTATCTCTGACTGGGTCTTAGTTTTTGTTGAGTCGACTTACACAAAGAAAGCCCGGCTATGCTTTGTCGTACAGCCTTCAGGCTTTTACCTAAACGCATGGAGAGGCAGCTAAAACTGCACATTCAATGGTCATGTTATGTTCTGTGTTTAGGGTTGGTTTCCTCCTTACTCCTCTCCCCTCCCTCCTTTCCATGTTCTCCATTCTTTGACCTCTCAGTGTGCGGCTGAGGGCGTGGCTTGGCTTGGCAGTCTGACGATTCAAACCTGCAGCTCGTTGCAGATCATCAGCTCCTCCATAAAGCCCTGGGCTTCCCTCCACTCTGATGCCACATTGCTTTGACAGAGCAACAGTGACCACAGAGTTCTCTAGTGATTCTCCAGACGTATTCTACCTCTCATGACTTTGAGATGCCTCCCTTCTTATTTGTGCTTTTCTGCTAGCTGACTTCAACAAGGTTCCATGTGCTCAGCTTTCAGGTTTACCTTCTATATTGTTCTCCAGTCATCTACTACCTAACCAGCCAGCCCTCAGCCTCCATTGCCCCTTTTTTAAGACTTTTGCAATGATAAATGACTCCTTTTCCTGCACCTGGGTCTCAACCAAAACCTCACAGGTCAACTGGAAATAAAGCCTGCATGTACAGAAACACTTGTCAAATATAATCAAAATGCTTTAACATCTCAGTGACTTTGCTCCAAAATGAGGGTTAAATAGTATTTACCATTTCTCATCTTGGCCTTTTTGCCATTAATGCAAAGAAGCATGGGGATGGACTGCACCAATAGGACTTGAGCCCCTACACATGGGCCACCGGCTCCACCAGTGGACCTACTGGGTGACCACACAGTATTTCTATCATAAAGCATGTGTATACTTTCACAAAACTGGTTTGCATAAGTGCAAAAACATGATTGGCTTGACGGTTCCTGGTTTGGTTGCTATTAAGCAGACAATTGGTTTTCTGGGGTGACAGGCGGGATGTGCATCATACAATTACCATCTGTGGGTTTTATCCCCCATAGATTTCTACTCAGCATTCCTTTAGTGGTACCTGTTTCCCTTCATATAGTCTCTGTTCAAGCTTGGACTTTACATCTGACACCGAGTTCGAGTCTTGTCGTCCATTAGTTTTGGTTTATGTGCAAAGCTAATGTGTTTTATTAAACCATGCCAACACGCTAAATGACAAATGCAAAAATGGTAAAAAAAAATACTTGCAGAACATTATGATGTTTGCAATGCCATTGGGAATATGCTAGCATGCTAACATTAGCATTTAGCTCCAACTACTCTATGAAGCTGCTGGACTGAGTCTTATTTCCATCCCATGAGTTCTACTTGAAAGTACTGTGGTATAGTTTGTGTTGACCAAATGTCACATTATATACACTGTTTACATTGTGTTTTATGTACATTCACATCTATGTCTCTGTACTTATGTACAACATACATAGTTTCATAACTGAACTTCCAGATTTCCACTTTTGCATTTCATTTTTTTGGCATTTGTCTACTTTTTCAATTATTTGATGCTTGGTGTGTTCAAACGGGTCTTTTTAAATCCTGTTTTCTTACCTCTCAGCTTGTCTTTGTGCTGCTTAGGATCAAGAGTCTTACCTTAATCATTATCTTTTACGCTTGGCTGCAGTGACATGTGTTAATCTAATGGATTTTTCGAATAATCGAGCAGTTTCAAAAGCCAAAGTAAACAAGGTGCCTCTTTGCTCATTCTTAAAGGATAATTTTAAATTCAAAAAATGGACTTTGCAATAAAAGGACTGTGTGCATTTTCTATATTTCTCCCTGGCAGATGCACCCGGGGGCTGAAACAAATTCACAAAACCAGGCACCAAAGCATATAAATACTTGAACACGTTTTACGGGTGTGAAGTTAGAGATCTCCTGTGCTTTTGAATACTTCAGAGCGTCCCAAGGATGCGGCGGGGTGGGTTTAATTGAGTATTTTTCTGTGCACGGCAGTAAAGATTCCTCTTCTCCTGGTGCACAGATGGTAACAGCAGGTTGACCTCGCCCCACCAAGTTCATTTTTCCAAGCGTTAATTATGCAGGGAAAGGTTTGCTGAGCACACAAGCTTGTTCACAGCAGTGCAAGGGCTTCACACTGATAAGGTTACACATATTCACACTTGGAGGCTGCCCAGTACAACCACAGTCTTCTGCTTATTGCCCACTAGAGCAGCTCAGGGCCAACAATCTTGCTCAAGGGCACATTGAATGTAATTCACTCAACCCCAACAACACTTTCCCAAACGGTTGAACCGGTAGGATCTGAACTCCTAACCTTGTAGACACAAACCCGCCTCTCCTCAGGCTACAACCGTCCCTAATGTGCAGCATTTTTGTTTTACTAAAGAGCTAGGGGAAAAAAAAAAACCTTATTATTATGGAGATCTCATTCACCTCCTCCCACTCCTCACCACGTTAGCCTTAGCTGGCCAAAAAGACATCACATATGATCAAGTGCTCATTAAAAGCTAACAAGTGCAGCCAAAGGGCAGAAGAAACACAGGAGGCATTCACACACATTCCTCTTCTGCGCTGCTATTTTAATGTAATATATGCAAGACGTGGCCCCATTACAAACATTCATCTGTCATATGAGGAGAATTCTTGGATTAGCCGTCTGCTGAGGGAAGACACCACAGTGGTAATGCCTCATATTTAAAAACTAAACTGTTAACTCCTATTAGGCTCTACTTGGTTGGTCAAAAAGCCCTTCAAATATGACTAAAATACAAGCATGTGTCTTATGAAGCTTAGCATGTCGGTTTCATCCATATTAAATATATCAGTTGGCTTCTTTACGTTCCCTATATTGGCTGCTGAAGCAACCACACCTCAACCTCCATTTGGCGCCTGACCACCATATCACAAGATTTTCATGTGAGCAGATGGTGTTTGCCTCAAAATCTGTCCCAAAATGACTCTAAAAAGCCCATTTCCACTGCCGATGAAGATCGTGTGACGCAACTGAAGGCTCCAAAGCACCGACTAAACACACTATGTGGGGAAACTGTTTGTTTACAGGTTAAGAATGGAATTTAAACCCACCTGGATGAAACATTTTTGTTTCATTTTTTTCAGGCATACTACACTGTTAAAAAGAAATAATCTTCAGTTTTTGCCTATAAATTTTTATTTTACAAATTTAGAAAAAAATAAAAACTATTGTGTTAATCAGGGGAAAAATAGGCCTAAAACTGTACATGTCTACTTTTTTTTTTTTTTTAATGAAAAGTAGTAACACTTCCCCCTAAATTACACCAAAAAAACTGGATTTTTTTAAAAACCTAATTTAGCTAAAATATTACCTTTTTCAGATATTGTCAATTTTTGTATATCAAAATTTTTTAATTTTTTCCATTGTCATTTCAGATTTTTCTCTTGTTTAATTACAGTTATTATATCTTAAAATCACAAAATTATTAATTGACACATTGACTATAAAAAAGACACTGTACACAATGTCCACATGAAAAATAGATATATTGTATTAAATTACATTTGTTTTTATTATATTATATATTCAAATAAGCTAAAAATGTAATTATTTTACACACATTTGTCAATATTTTCAGTTTTTAATGTTACAGTGCAGCATTGTGGCAACATTGGTCTGGTCAGCACTTTGATCCAAACTGAAATATCTTAAAATCTATTCAAATCTACTATCATGGTCCAAAGAGTTCGAACCTCGATGACTTTGTTGATCCTTTGAGTTTGCTCTTGTGACCACATGGTTGACTTCTGTGGTTTTAAGTGACAGCTATTAACAGATTACCATTAAATACAGTGAAAACATTAGTAAAGCACCTCTTTGGATAATTTGACATCTCCTTTAACTGTTCATCAAGTGAGTGTCATTATGATTAATGACCAAACTTGGGTCTCTTCCATTAGTTTCAGCTGTATTTTGTTAGAACGCTGTTTCGTAAATATGCTAGCACACTAGAAGGGTGACCATAGTAAGGAATTGCTTCCTCAGCTTTTTGATGAATGTGTCATGTGCATGGTACACAGCTGCTGTCATGGCTCAATGTGACTTTGCCTGTGAACTTTAGTAATTAATGGCAGCATTTGAAAGGAGCTCTGATGCTCTATTTTTGGCAGTAAAAGGATTAAAAGCACCAGAAGATATTAGAAAAACAGATGAGGTTGAAGTTATTATTAAATAATGGGTAAATTAGGAGAGTAATCCACGCTGTAGACAAAAGAAATAAAGAAAACCCAGTGTTTATGAACCTATTAATATTTTAGTGTGTGGTAATTGTGTTGTGTGAGTGACTTCTGGTCAAGCTTTATTCATACGCAACAACAGCTTGCGATGCTCGGAGATGAAAGCAACTGGTTCACAAAGCACCAGAAACCTATGAAGAATGTAGAGGAAAGTATAAATCCTGTGATCAAAGCACCTACTGTCTATCAGGACAAGCCTTGGATTATAAATGAGAGTTCTCCCCTTTTTTAAAATTGGTTTTTATTTCGCTCTCTTTCTCCTCTCTATGCTATTGTGTTCCCAGTCTAAACCAGACACAATGGCTAAGAGCCTTATGTAAGGGAAGTGGCTTTTCCATTCTCACACACAATGCTTTGTTGACGTAACTCAAGTCTTGGTTCCGAGACGTTTTGTACTGTTGATTTGGATCATAATCTAATACCTTGAGCAGAAGGTATTCCTTGTTCAGTTCATTTGACTTGTTCTTCTTCTCTTCTCGTATTTATTGGATTTGCCACTTTCTGCGGTTGTTCAACATCCACGACTGAGACTGAAAGAGGGGTCAAAAAAGCTAAACGGTCCATCCTCCAGGATTGGCTTAGTAATGGGATATAATTGGAGAATAAATGGACCAAGTCAGTGGGAGATTAAGAGGAGAAGACGGCTTATAGTGAAGTCAGGTACAGTGACGCCGCTGCTGGAGAGACAACCTTCATAAAACGAGAGAAGTGACAAAAAAATGATCGTTACAGAATCTGTGTAATTTGTGAATCACCCGCATGTAGTGTCCTTCTTTTATTTTACTAGTTTTACGCTTTACTACGAGGCATAATGAGGTAATGGCCTTTTTGTAAAGGAACCAGCAGCTATTAAACCTGCAGCTCCCAGCAGAATGTGCACAGACTTCTTGTTCAGACGCCGGAGTTTAGGCTCATATAAAGAAAATCCCAGACTCTACGTTCACAGCGCAGCTTCAAACACAGATTTGTATTTCATTAGCTAGATGCCGTGTAGCCGCCGAACTCCTTTTTTTTTTTTTTTTTTTGTGGAAGCTGTCACAAGAAAGTCAAACATCTCAAGTAGTGAGGAAGCTCCAGCCGTCCTAACTCCTTTTTTTTTTTTTTTTTTTTTATCTGACAATGTGCTATTCACACTTTGCCCTTGAGACTGCGTTTGAAAAATCGCTTCTATTTCTGCACCTCAGTAGCGTTGCAGCAAAGATTCAATGATCATGTGAACTCTCGGGATATTTTCTTGTAAGTAAATACGGTTCCAGGTAAGATGCTCCTACGTGATATAAGACGCCTTTAGTAAATGGCAAGATTTTCTTTTAGTCCCCAGAGTCAAGCAGATAACATGAATATTTTTTTAGAGAAATGTTCTTTAAGAAATTGTTGTGTAGCTTGTGATGAAGTTGCAAAGTTTGAGGAACTTTGCAGTAAAGTGTTTGTTTTTTTCTGTTTTTGCAATGAAGCTACTAGGATTTCAGATGCATTCTAATAAAAACAAAATGAATGTTAGTGACTCTTCCTGGTTTATTTGTGCTTTGAGCTCAATGCTGCTGAAGATGTCTGGTATCATGTAGCTCAATTGCTAATTAGCGCGAAACACAAAAGTGCAGTCAAGGCTGATGGAAACACCATCAGTTTTGCAGGTATTTGCTCATAAGGCAAGATATTGAACAAGAAAAAATGTTGACTTGAGGATGGTGGTAGCCAAAACAACTAAGGAATCACGTGTCTCACATCAGTATTTATACTTAAGTATCTGGAAGTATCTGTGCAATACCATTAGATATGTGCATTATTGTTGCCCACATCCAGATGAATCTGTGCAGTATCTGAATTTCCCCATGTGGAAGAATCCGCACTATATCAACACTTGTATCTTATCTTAATGATAATGATTCATGCTGAGTGTTTAATGTTTTTCATGGTATTCCACTCAACTGTTGTGGAGACATTTCACTCGAAATCACAAATGTCACCAAGGTGAAAATCTGGGATTTCCTTGGGAAACCTTGGATCCTGCCAAAACTATGGAAATGAGAGGAACAGCAGGCTCCTCCGAGAAGACAATACACCCCACAACACAGCAAAAACTGCTGAGGAACAGCTGGAGGAACACGACAAAGAGCTGAAGGCATTGATGGGGCCTCTGATCCTAATCTGAAGGAGCATTTGCAGGATGCGCTTGAACAAACCCAATTCAAACCCCACAGTTCAGAGCTATTTTGGCGGCACCATATTAAGTTGGTTTTAAAGTAGGGCTGGTGGTTAGTACAGTCACCTCGCAGCGAGAAGATCGCTGGTTCACGTACCGGTGAGGACACCCGGGATCTTTCTGCGTGGAGTCTCCATGTTCTCCCCGTGCAGCGTGGGTTCTCTCCGGCTTCCTCCCACACAGTCCAACAACATGTTGAGGTTAATTGGTGATTCTAAATTGTCCGTAGTCAACAGATCACTAAAGTTAATAAGATTCATCCCCTGGAGACTTTGACTGTCTGCACAAAAGTTCACAATAAAGTGCTGGAGATATTTCAGTCTGGACCAAAGTTGCCGACCGTCTAACCAGCCAGCGATATTAACATTGTGCTGTGCTAATAAAAAAAAAGGAATATAAACACAGGATCAGACTGAAGTCATCAATAATACACAAAGGGACTGGTTGCAGGAACTGTTCGAGTGCATTAGGTGGGTTTAATATTTGAAGCACACGCAAAGCTGTCCTGATAACCCGGTTTTTAATGAAGTTAGATGCTTTTATGATGAAATGCACCTTTGTGTGTGTTGGCTGCTCTTCTTTACCTTGAACATGAAGGATTTCAAAGCGGGTATCAGAGAATGTGAGAGCTGAGAGACAGAGCACTCACACAGAGAATGGGGAGCAGAAGGCAATTTAACTATGAACTCACCCTGAAAGAACCTTCAGTCTGTCAATCAGCCGAACCACCGCCTTCAGAGAGCCTCTGCTGGCAACACTGAAAGTCTAATGCTTAGTGTCCCGCTTCAGCCCTGTAATGAGATCTCTGGGCAATCTGATTGAATTATTCTAATGGTTTTCAGTAGGTTTGTGCCTCGGGCCCTGACACCCCTCACTGATAAAGCCTGGCTATGAAAGAAAATAAGCTTAAGCAATGGATGTACAAATACAATATGAGGATGGTCTATTTACACAGGACCGTAGGGGTCCTCATTGACCGGCTCGACCAGTGAGCCTTAACCTTGCAATATTTTTCCTTTTTGATTCTCTGCCTTTTAAATATATGCATTTCTTATGGATTCGCTCAAGTATTCTGCGCCATCCTTCATCTCTGCTGCCAGGTGTTCAACCTCTGAACTGCCTTTTTGCTTGAGCATCTAACTTGCATTGAGAATGAGACTCTGGAGACCGGAGTGAAAGACATAAAAGTTAGTGTTGCTTGATAAACACTGAATAGCAGCCATCTGCCGACTCGCTCTGAATGCATTTTGGAGGCTGAAAATTGTAAGGAGCTTCAAAAATGCAAATGAACAGAGGCTCACAAACAAACTTAATCAACAACTAATAACGCAGCTGTTTCAAAGACTGAGTATGTGAGCCAGAAATAGGTTTTCGCCTCTTTAATTGGAGCAAATTAATGATTTAGCTGAGCATTAGCTGACTCAAGGCACTCATTGTGACTAATCTTTATCAAGCCACGCACTGATGGATTTGAAAATGGAAGTATATGAATGAATGGACGGAATATGTAGATGCATATTTAGAAGTGGGATGCATTTCCGTGTTCAGTCTTGGGATGTCTTCGAGTTTGTAATTCCATTTGATTTATGACTGAGGCAATGCGCTGCTCCCCAGCTGCTATATTAGGACCTCTGAGCTAATTGAAAGAACTGTAAATCATTATTTGCCTGCAGAGCGGCGATGGCTTCTGAGGTCCCTCAGCTGCTACAGAAAACATGAGTTTGTGCTAAATGTCCATGGTTGAGTCTGATGTACTTCAGAAATACACAACGAAAAATGACATCTTGGTATTCCAGTTAGTCGATTTGTCATGTAGCCCATCCAACAGTAATGAGATCCGAAAATAATAATCACGGTTCCTCGAAGGATCCTTTTTTTTGTTGTTGTTGCTGCTTAGAGCATAACGGCAACCAAATTAAAACAGAAATGACCCCATTTTCATTAAAACAGATGTGATTATGAACGACCCCAGAGGATAAACCCTGACTTTTCCAAAATGTCTGCTTGCACACAAGAAATATCAAAATCTAATGACTCTGCTCTAGATCACTCTAAAGCAGCCTGTCCAAGAGTAATGAGATCTGTAAACAAATACTTCCTCTGAGGATCATTTCAGATAATTTAATCAATATTTATTTTAATAAAGAGCGTCATGTCCAAATTAAACAAATGACCAGATTTCCATTAACGTTAATGTGGCTATCGATGATCCCCAGAGGATAAACCCCTTTGGTGTTTGCTGTTCCACACATTAGTTTGAGTACATTCAAATTCCATCCATTATCTATACACCGCTTAATCCTCACTAGGGTCATGGGGGGGCTGGAGTCCATCCCAGCTGACTCAGGGTGAAGGCAGGATACACCCTGGACAGGTCACCAGTCTATCACAGGGCTACACTTAGAGACAGACAACCAAGCACACTCACATTCACACCTAGGATATATTTTGATCAGTGCAATTGTGTACTATTTATGATGCCTAACATCATCTAATGTACATATTTAGAATTTACATTATCATTGTAATCATTATTTTTGTCATTTTATTTATAAGATTATGTAACTGTCTCTTGGGTCTGGTCCAGACTTAAGCCTACTGACTTTGGAGATTTCTTACCATTTTCTCTGACAGTCTTGCCTTTTTATTAAATATCTCAAATCCCATTGGACGAGTTGGCATAAAATTTGGTACAGATGTCCTTGGCGACTAGAGAATGAATGCTATTGACCTCTGCCCTTTATATCAGCAGACTCGATGCATATGAAACACCTAGTAGATGTATTGGCACATGTTTTGCTGCAGCCATTCATGGTTACCAGAGGAAGAACCCTACGCATGTACACATTTCAGGTTTAAATTAAACTAGTCTCTGTTGGATTGATTACCAAACAACTTTGACATTTATGTTCTTTGATTATCAAATTGCCATCGTATCAAGGTTTGTCTGTCTCAATGTGGCTGTCGACTCTTCACATTAAAGTCACTTATTTGTTACATCTTCTACGACTCAGGATCATCTCTAAAATAATTTCATTAGGACGCGCATCTGCGAGATGTCTGTCAACAGCTTTGTAATAAACACTGAAGAAATATGCAAAAAGAAGTTATTAAAAACTTGTTACGACTCGTGATAACCTTTTTAAATTTGAACTTGGAAGTGACTTGACATCAATTATAATATTCATTACTGAGTAATTACTTTGACACGTCGTATCACCCAGTCTCTGCCTGCTATATTCTACCCTTTATACAAGAGTGAATATGTGAGCAATTTCATTCACCTTCAACATCAGTCACTCCATTTTCAACTGCTTTGGATTTGGTTTCAGTCAGTGAAACTTCAGAGGCACAAATCCAGTGTTTGATCATATGCAGCCAGGGAGCATTACTTTGGTGATAATGGGATTGGATCACGGGATTGGACACATCCCTACATAATACAGTTCATTCAAGGACCGGGAGCTGTGCGTTCATCGCTTTACCTGCGATGCTGGAATTGATTAGGCGATGTGAAGTCGTGTTTCAAAAGAGCAAACTTCTATTTGGGCAAGATTCATCAGAGGATTTCGACATTTCACGCGGTTATCAGTTGTTCATGAGCAAACGGGAGGCTGTAATTGCTTTCCAAATTGCCTCTTTGAGCAGTGGCTGACCCAATTAGTTTTGGGATTGTGTTTGTTACAGTATATCTAACTGTTGCAGCTCATCTGTTTGAATATTTCAAACTCGCATTGGCAGTCGGTTACATCTGTATTTGTAACGTGTCAGCCAGCATGATTAGTTAATTATGTTTGCACTCTGCCGACGCCGCTGCCGAGTGTCTCTCATCTGATTCTCTGTCCCTCCTCTACGGTTTTCTCCCACGCACACAACCTTTTGCTTTCTACCAATATTTAAACCTGGTGGTAAAATCAATAGCAAAAAATGAAGCCTTATTTACATGTCAACATTTGGCTGTGGCTCGCTGTAAGGTGTCAACAATCCATTAGAGGAGAATTAGACGGAATGGAAAAACCAAATGAAAGGAAGGAAGAGTTTATTATGAGGAGATGGATGTCGGTGGATCCTGGGGAATAAAACAACAAAAGCAATTCGGTCATTCTGTGAAATGATAAAATGTTATGGAACACGGTGACGGAGAGCAAGTATGGAACTCATTATGTAGGTAAACAGCAGGTAAATAAAAGTTTGCTATTAAGGTAAAAAAAAAAAAAAAGTGCTCAGAGGAAAATGTCTCTCCATTTGTAATGGTGAAATAAAAGCTACATGATGAAAATGAAAACACAAAGGCTAAACATTTCCACCTTGAAACTGCAGTGTACCGATTCAAACATCCTTTCATCTTCGCTTATCCGAGGTCAGGTCATGACGGCAGTGACTAAGCAGGGCAGAAATGTTTTTCCAGTTCTTTCTGGTAGATCTCAAAGTGTTCCCAGGCCAGATGAGATATGAGACTTTCTGCAAGATCTAGATCTATCTTAGGGTTTTGTCTTAGTTGGGTGTCCCTGGAAAAACTATGAAGGAAGGCGCCTTAGGAGGCACCATCATCAGATACCCAAGTTAGCTCCTTTTTGACGCAAAGGAGCAGTAATTCTACTCCCAGTTCCCTCCATGTGTCCAAGCTTCTTAACCTGTCTCTAGGAAAACAACCCATTTTGCTCACTTGTAGCCACAATCTCGTTCTTTTGGTCACTACTTAGAGCTAATGATCACAGGTGAGGGTTGGAATGAAAACTGATCAGTAAATCGAAAGCTTCACCTTCTGGTTCAGCTCCCACTTCACCATGATGGTTCAATACAACACCTACATTACTACTGATGCAGCCTCAATTCATCTGTCCATCTCACTCTCCATTTTCCTCGTGAACAAGAACCCAAGATACCTAATTCCTTCATCTGAGGAAGCAACTCATCCCGAACTCTGATCAGTGCATCAATGACGGCCTTAAAAACATGGATTCAGACTTCTGGGGTTTCATACGGAACAAACCAAAGGAGCCAATCCTGTCAGCTTGCAAGATGCATCATTATTCTTCAAAATCCTTTTCTGATTTGCACGTGTGTAGCTGAACTACTCCAACTTGGTAATGTGTAGCATAAAGCAGTCTTACAGTGTTTGTGCAGAGTCACAGTTGCAGCAGCTGTGGAGTGGTGCATGGAAAGAGGTGGGAACGTTATAGATCGGCACATTCTAGAAGAAGCAGCAGCATAGAGTTACATCTAAACCATTTGATGGCAAAAAATTGAATTATTTTCATAAATTTGAAACTTTGATACACAAAGATGAGTTTTTAGGGGTCCAATCAATAACCAGAGTCAGACATTAACCGTGGAGTGCAGTTGTTAAAAGCTTTCACTGACATTTATATGCACAGGCTACTTCTTGGTAACTAGATTTTCAAGACTGGACGTTTACTGCATGATACACTGCTGCAGTTAAAGGAATAGTTTGACATTTTGGGAAACCATCTTGTTGACTTTTCTGTACAATGAGAATATAGTGCATTTACAGTTGACTAGGTGCTTCTCCCTAAGTGATGAGAGGGTTGATATAGTGCCATGTTTGTACAGTGAATATGATCCTACAACTGCTTCAAACTCTGCAAGAGAGTAAATAAACCTGCTTCACCAAATAGCACTGTTTTTGTGTGACTCCACAGTTAGATTATTGCAACTATTTTGGTTTGTTTTACATAAATTTCAAGTTGCAGCTCTTATTTAAAGATCAAATAAACACCAATTCATGTTCCTGGACACCAACAAATAATGAAAGTGGTACATATATATATGAAATAGATGCGAAAGTGAACGTTTTGAGTGTCTTGTCTGTCCCAGATGTTCATTCAGCAAAACTTGAGGCCGTGAGACTTTGCTGGGCGTCAGGACAGTGAACGGCGCTGGAATCGCAGTGATCAGTTGTGATTTGGACATACTACACCAACATGGAGTCTGATCAGAGACTACGTTAGTTAGAGAAGGAAGCACAAACGGTACGAACATAAACGGAGGCGGAAGAGAGCTGGGATTGATGCTAAGCTAAAGGCTAACCCCTCCAGACCAGCAGGACCGTCCTCCTACTCTCCAATGTCTGCTCCCTCCACAACAAGCTGGACGTTTGCTGAGAGAAACCCGCAGAGAGTGGAGGGACTGCTGTGTGTTTGCTTTAACAGAAACATGGCTCCATGACGACATCCCAGACGGACATACAGCTGGAGGGGATGCAGACAGACAGCTAGCTCTGGGCAGCATCTGTGGCTTCACCATCGTGTGTGTCTTTGTGTCACTGAAGACCTACCAGGACCTGAAGAGGTTCGACGAATGGTGGTGTCCATGGACGCAGCGCCCCCTTCAGGAGACAGCGACAGTGAACGTTTAGTGTCTTATCCCAGACGTGCATTCTGCAAAACTTACTGGTTGAATAATCCTGAAGAAACGCTCTCTCATCTTGTCTGTACTACTGTGTATGTACAGCAATATGACAATAAACCTGATTTGATTTGATATTGTTCATCACAACTAATTTAATACTTAATGTGCTGGTGTGGAATTAAAGAAGCTGAGAAAATACAAAAGGGGGAGAAAAAAAACCCTATGTCGAACACTTAAGAGGATCTGTTTGAAGATAGTGTGCACTATGTTCTGGTTATTGGTCTTAATTTGGGCTTTAAGCCTCTGGCTTTCATAATTTAGGAAAATTGCATTGATACGCAAAATGACCACCATAAGCAATAATCATCAGTCGCTCAGTGTGCAAGCTGTCATGTACCAATTAGGGTAACTGTGTTAAACAGTGGTCGCTGATAAAAAAGACTGACGTCTCGCTCCAGGGGCTGAAAAGAAACTTTTCTAGCAACCATAATATAAAGATGGTGTCCGCCCCTATCATCACCAACAGCAAGGACCCAAAAGGGAGGGAAATCTCTCCAGTCTTATTTATTCTTTATGTGAATTCATGTTATGCCGACTAAATTTGCTTATGATACAGAGATTACTGGCTTGAGCACTGTGGATGAAACAAAGTATACTAGAAGTGTGGATGTTAATTGGTGTCAAGATTGTTTTCTTCACTTAAAAACCAAGAAAACTACGAAAAAGCTCTTTGATTTTAGAGCAAGCAAGAAGACGCACCAACAAGTAGCTGTTTAAGATGCCTGCATTGAAATATTGAGTGAATGTAAATATCCAGAGGCAATAACTGATGAAATACTGTCATAGGATTTAAACACAGGTGGCCTTTGGAGGAGATGATTATACTTTCAACCATGTGGAGTGGATAGACGGAATTCCAACTTTCTCCTTTATTGCTTGGTCTCTCTGTCTGAGGTTACAAGCACAAACTCAATAAGATCTAATATGTCTAGCAAGATTGTGTGTCAACAACAGCACAGTATGACACTGCTCCGTGAGTCCCGAGTGATGAGGAAAGTGATCCTCGGTGAGGTATCGCAGTCTCTCTGTGGCGAATACGTGTTGTTGCCATCAGGACAGAGATGCTGCGAGCTGCCTCTGTGGACTCCTTGTGCCAAGAGATCCTTCACACCCTTCAGCATCGCTCTGTTGAACAAATACAGGTGATATGAGGTGTGTTTCACTCTGCTTTTCTGTGGTCGGCACAAAGGGAGGATAAGAACCGAACTAGCCGTCAACACACAGACGCTCTTATGTGTTTGTCTGGTTTAGTGAGCTAACCCTTAATCCTGCATTTAATCCATGGAGGAAGAGTTTTCATACATTTTTACTAAACAAGTTGCAAGTAAAACTTGTTAAGGCTTCTCCTCAAGAATAAATAACAATATGAGAATACCAATGAGTGGTGTAGCTACAACCTGATAAACTGCCTGTGCCTTAAACATCCATTTTTGGTTCCAAAATGATTAGAAACCGAGAAAGGAGCCACATTACAGAACTTTCCACTGCAGGTAGAAGTGGTACAAAGGTTTACAGTAACGGCCCAATAATCGGCCCCTTCAGGCTTCCAGTTTCCACCGAGGTGTGCGATCTGACAGCTTTAACAGTGATGTTAACTTTGAGCACGCCAAAGAGTAATTTCTGGACTTAACTCCAGTACTGTATGAATGTAAAAAAAACCAGAACAGTGGTGGGTGTGCTATTATTCTCATCTGTTTTCTATACACCACTTTACCCTGGAGAGGGTCTTCTCAGAGTTCATAAATATGGAAACAGCTTGTCATTGGCCTTCATGACATGTTGCCTCATTAGCATACACATGTGCCATCAAGTGATCCCATTTTAGTGCCAGAAGTACTCTTTGGTGCAACAAGAAGTCTTGAAAATGCACCATTTATTCCTATCTGTTTCGTTTTTTTAACTAAACAGTCTGTTTTTGAAATATTGCATTTTTCGTGGGAAGAAAATTGGATTGCAGCTGAGATTTATCCACCATAAAACAAACAGAATAATGGCACCCATGTAATAAAAAACATATTTACATTAATAAAATCCTTTAACTCATAATTTAAAGCAACATAAATTGGTTTTTAACACCAACAAGTGGGAGCAGAATATTTTAAACATGTTTAAGTACTGGTGCACAATCCAGAAATCCAGACATTTCCGGGTTAAAATCTCAAATATTCAGTACAATCCAGCTAAGTTTGCAGCAGCTGAATGAGTATCGGGGCTTGTGTATTCAGGTGCACAGGGCTAAACTGTTAATCCTTGCAAGCATAATACATGCACAGGAGTGTAGCGCCTTCTGCAACACCCGAGTGCCTCCGTGCTAACTTATGGCAACATCAACAGAACAGAAGTGCTTGACTGACAGGATGCGTATGAAAGCTGCAGTGCAGAAACACAAGTTCTACACAAACAGCACGACTCCAGCATCGGGGTGTTTTTGATGCAGCAGAGTGGGGAAACTTCCACTACAGGCGTTGTCATTTCACTAAATGGCATTTTTCAAATTAACATTTCATTTTTGCTGCACATAAAGACACTTTCAAATCTCCGTCTGTGGACAGATGAGACCTCAGACCATCCGGAAGACGGCGAGAACAGCTGATCCCTGCAGAACCGTCTTGGACCCGGACCAGATGAGGACGCTTCTACTGTAATCAGCCCCCGGAGGTAATCTGGGCAGGACATTATCTGCTTCGCTGCTTTTCTGCAGCATCTGGACGGCTCCGCCACCTGCCCAGGAAGGCCTCACACCTCTTCTCTGCCTCTTTTGCACATTGTTTGTTCTCCTTTTCGCCCTGTTTTGCTAAACATTACACTTAGCCACGTCAGATGTGTTCTCCGGAATCATGCATCAGTTTCATTGGTTGTTTTTTTTTTCCATGATTCAGATGCCATTTCTAGGATTACAAACCAGAATTTTATCCAAGATCATTTCACCTTGACATTGTTGAGGCGATTTATCAGTGTCACAGTGGTGCATATATAAAGACTGGAGTGAGAATGCACGCAAAATATTGCAAGCGGGTACATTTCACTTAAATAATTACTTGCTGTTTAAGCAACAAAAACATTCTCTTCAACACCGGCTGGAAAAATGAGTGGTGGCAGCATGTTCATGGTGTTTTATTTGCTAAACTGCAGGATATGAATAACAGCTCAGAACAATATTCTAACAAATAATGCGATCATGGCTCCAATTGAAAATGTTCTCCTGCATTTCACTTAACCCTTCATCGATCAGCTGTTCTGCAAAAACCACATGTTTCTTCCACCCAGTTTAGCAAATCGGTGATTCGAGGCAGGTCACTGGCAGCAATGTGAAAGACCGCCACTAATTAGCATCACCGGTCATGATAGTGGAGGGATCGATGCCTTCAAATTAAAACTTCTCTGAATCAATCCTTGTTTTGCTGCTAATTTTAGCTCTTGTTTGTCTGAGAAAATGACTGATATTACTGAGGCTTTACTTGCTTGCAAACTGCTGGCTGGCAAAGAAAATAAAATAAAAAAGCTACTGAGCAGATCAGCAGCAGACACTGATATCCAACATTTTATACTGATGTTGTTGAGGCAGGAAGAAAACACAGAGCAGCAGTTTTTCCCCACCTGAGAGAAGTGAAGTGAGACAGTGAGGTGTTAAAGAGACACACCTGTGAGCTGGGTGGGGCAAACAATGGAGTAAGTTTGGGAACAGAAGATTTCAGAGAGACTAATCCAGCTTCTGGTCATCTTTTGCTTCAAACTGGACGTATTAAAGCAAATGGAGCAGCTGTGGAAGTAAGAACTATGACCTGTGGACTCTGAGCTGATCCCAGGAGCAGGACTGGATGTTTCACCTCCTCTCTGACAGCTGCATGGACGTCTCAGCCTTGTTGGACTGTGGTTAAAGTAAGTCTTATATTTTGTTACCAAATCTAGAGGCTTCCTCCCTTTTCTGACATCTCAGCTCATGCTACATTAGCCCTGTCACTAGCCTCCTCTACCTTCCTTGGCTTCTTAGCACCTTGGCAACACTCCTGACACAAACTGAACATAGTGCAAGTTAATTAAAAGGTGCTGAAATGCTTAGAATCATTTCATTTCAGCTGATTTCAGTTTTTGAACTGATGCTATTTGGAAGTTGTTCTTAATTAAGGAGCTTTTGATTTTCTTTACCAGGATGCTGAAATAGAATTATTTGGTCTGTTTCTGATTTTCAAGTGGGATTGTGTTGATTGATTCGATTGTTGTCTGAGATGTTTGATTTTGACTTAAGTGCTGTTTAGCTTGATTTTAAAAAATGAACTTGATGACAGTGGTTCTCCTATGTTGTGTGGTTTTGGTATTTTTCTTTTGTAGCAAAAGAGTTCAGTTGAAAATATATTTAAAGTCACAGGTGAAACACTAGTTCTACTACATTTAGATGTTTTTTTTCAGACTGTTTAGCAAAGCAAACTCTACATTTGACTGCAGTGTGTTTTAGTAAATACTGAGGACTTGATGTGTGTGTGCACAATAGTGGCTGCTACTTTCATAAAGTATATTCCAAAGTACACAGTACTTCAAACTGTCAATTAGCTTTGTACGGAAACTAGGGATGTACAGATGAAGTGTTTTTTATTTTTTGCTTTTTTATTTTTTTTATTTTTTGCATCTGATCTGATCCAAGTCATGTCATGTTTGTCTGTCAATACCAAGTCTATCTCGGGTACCATTTCCTTAGTTAACACAAGGACTTTAAAGTTACTAAAATCATTTCATTGTATATGTTTGACAGCTTAATAGCTCTGCAATGCATGAAAGAAGAAAAAAAAAATTGCAGTTCGGCATTCAAGCTGTTCCCTAATGTTGTGCGCTCATGAACGTTGTTGTTGTGGTAGGGCACCGTCTGAAATGTGGTGTAGAGAGGATAGTGTGTACCATGGCTCAACAAGCTCCAAAGGACAGCAAAAAGTTGTTTTCCTGACCTGTGTCAAAAAATATATTGTAGATCACCTGTAGTACCTGGTTCAGCCACACGGGGTGGTCTCTTACGGTTATGGTCTCTTAATACTGTGGCGACCTCAGGAGGTTATTCTGTATTGGCTACCAGAGAGCATTGTGGGAGTTAAGCTAGCAACGGGCACCATGACAAAGACTTCTGTAAAGCTTTACGTCCTCTGGCCAGAGAACTTATTTCTTGAAAAATGTCTCATCACAAGTTTTGTAAAGTCTGTTTTGAAGTGGAATCATATAAATAATTATGGTTACACTGATAGCAGTATTGATCATTTTAATAAATGCTGTGATTGATGCTGATCTGTGACATTGGCTTGGGACATCCCCACCAGAAATGCAGTAAAATTATAGTTTGAAAGGTGCTACAGATGCATGTAGAACCAACAGACTTGTGCTCCTTTCCATGAAGCTGCTGCTTTATTGCTGAGTCAGCTTCTTGTTACTTACCTGTAAAATCATGATGGCGATCTTACTGGGACCTAGTAACATTAATGTAGCACTTCACAAGACTACATGCAATCGCGTAATGGAGAGGTGCGAGTAAAGTTAGGACGTGGCTGTAAAACGTGACATAATCCCTTAAGTTGTTTTGGAAAACGCTCTAAAAATACATCTTCCTGAAACATGTTGACATTCATCTGACATGATGCAATAAAAATTCCACGTCACTCGCTGCACAGTCATACTTGACTCTTCTGTCACTCTTGCATGTCTCGCTGAAGCTGCTAGAAACATTAAAGTAAGCGACTGAGTGACACGGTGTCACAACAGATTGACAAAACCAGATAAAGACATGTTCCGTGTCTGAAAATGACTTGCATCTGATGAACAAATGGATGTAAGAAACGCTCACGCAACGCAAGACGTTTCAGAGAAAGCAAAGACATGTAACCGCGGTGTCACCGCTGTACACCTCGTGCACTTGTAGCCTGTCAGCTTCATTACGACACAGGTGGCAGGCGCGACGTCGGCACTGCACACGGCACACAGACGGGGAGCAGTCACTGTCGGCCCCGGAATCTGTCAAAACAACAAGCCATCTTCAAAACAAGTCAGTCATACTTACAGATAACTTTGGAGAGAATAAACAGCGGTGATTGTTATTTCCTGAAATATTTATAGCCGAAGCAGCGAGCAGCAGCGAGTTCTGCAGTGCTTCCTGACAGATCCTTACCATTTCCACGTCTGTCAACAGCGCAGAGTGTGAAAGAGACTGCCGCTGTCATCTGCATCAATGCCAGCCCGCTCTCCCGTGAGACCCAACGCGAGTCTTTCACGCTAATAAAGATTTTCCGAGGGCAAATATGATAAACTGAGGAGTGTAGGTACAGTACAGCGGGAAATGCCTGAGCACTCCGAGCGAGACAAATCATTCCCCAGAATGACATTCAGCCGGATCTTGCGAGGGGGATGCTGCTGTAATACACTGTGAAATTGATTCCATGAAGTGAATCATGATCTAATCTCGTCTTCCAAAACAAGGTGGCTTGTTCCACGGATAAAACACCCAGACGGAAACAAACCACGAAATGTGCCATCCCATTTCTGCTATTACAGAGCTCCTTATTTATTTATTTTTTTTAACATATCACAGAAACCAGCTTGAATGAGTTACCTGCACTGTGCATGAGCTGCGTTTTTTTTCTATTGAGATTATCAAACAGTATTACTAAAACCCTCTTTTTCAAAGCGAATACCCGAGTAGCAGTGCTTCTACGAGTGTTTTATTGAGTCGCAAACCTTCAAATAAAAAGCTTCTGGAACCTGGCTGTCATTACAACATGCTGCTCATTGTTTGAGAAGCAATCTGAATCACAGAGTGACTAAAGCTCGCATAATGAATGTATAATCAAATCGGTCAGGGACATGCCCTTCGAGTGTTTTTTCCTACTGAGCTGTGATCACACAACCGACTCACTCAAATGAAAAATTGTGAAATACGACTAAGACCCTCCAGAGCCGCTCTGAGAACCGTTCGAGAGCCCAAATAAAGTGATAAACAATGAGTGTTTTTTTCTTCTGATAGTTCGTAGATTTGAAACTTCATATCAGCGGTGGGGAAACATTCATCACTATTACACGAGACCTGGTTGACCCGGCTGTCAGAAGACAATGACGTTTGACTGATGGCTCTGCTGCTTGTGTTTATCCAGTTGTTCCATCGCCTCATACTTCTTCATTTGTCACGTTAGGACTGAGAAGGGGAAGCGTGTGTCGGTGGTGGGTTTGAACTCGGGTCGTCTAACTAAATGTATTTGCTGTAGTGCAAAAATTTCTTTTTTTATTGATTTACTGTATTTAATTTTAGGCCTGGACCTTACTTAGGCCACGTTTATACATAGCTGGGATTTACAAAAACGGATCTATGACGTTGTTCACACCAAATCTTCGTTTAAACAAACCCGCTAAGAGCTGCTATGACCATGCCAAACCTATAGGGGGCAGTGTAGCGACTTCCACAGTCGCTAGAGAGGCCGAGGATGGGTTCTGTCTAATTGTATGACGCGCTGTCGCTTCCTAAATGCGCAAAAGTTCGATACGTTTTCTCCTTTTATTAAACGTACCTGGTGATTCACATGGCATTTCACAGTACGTTAAACTTGTCAAAATTTACACTTTAAATAAATCAAGCGTGGCGGTCGACAAAAATTACGGCTACCCAGCCCTCCTCTCTCTGGCAAAAAAAAAAAAATGACCACATGACTGACTGTCAGCCCTTTTGACAGCTCAACCCGTCACCAACTACACCCACGTGACCCACGCTCCACATCACCATGACAACCAAATAAACAAACTATTAACGCAGTGCTAAATACTTAAATCAACAATATTTGTGGCTCCTGCAGGCAGTGTAACGAGAAACATAAAGCCATGCTAGCTGTATAATATGGACTAGTGGTTCAGTTTAGGATGGGAACACTATGAACAGATTCCGGCCAGAAAAACCTTCATCAGCTTTATTGTCAGCAGGTCATCAATCGCAGCAGATACAGGATGTATGTAGTACGTATGTATGTGTGGTACAGAACTGAGAATGACTGTCCTCTGTCTCTGCTCTCATCCTACTCAAGTGCCAACTACCCAGCAGCGGATGCATGTGCTGTCCAGGTGCAGTTCACGTGATGGGGCGTTCAAGTGCACCTCGGAAATCCTAGCTTTAGACCAGGGGTGTCAATCTCAAAAACACAGTGGGCCAAAATTTAAAACCTGAACAACGTTGCGGGGCAACATTGAACAAATGAGCCTTTTAATATGGACCAAAACAAATTTTGCTTCAACATTGAATATGGAACAAGCAACGCTTATTACCAGACATTATATATAACTTAATAGTGGAGACATGTAAAATCTAATTAGAAATAAAAAAACACATCAATGGCACAGTGACAGTTGTAGTGTGAAGTCGCTATGCCTACTGTCACAGAGGAGAGGGAGTTTCTGGGTCCTGTCCTGATTGACGCGCCAAAACAACAACAGGGCATTATGGGATTTGTGGTATTAGCGGTGAATGTGCTGTACAGTATAATACCCGGGGCAGCTCTAGTAGTCATTTGGTATTGTCTTGCGGGCCAAATATAATTACAAAGCGGGCCAAATTTGGCCCGCGGGCCAGAGTTTGACACCCCTGCTTTAGACGAATAGGCTTTCAGACACTAGCCAATCAGAATCCTGGAAAAAAAAACAACGAATGGCACAAATTACTTCCTGTTACTTCAACGATAATGGTGCGAGGGTCGTTCGTTTGTACTGACTTTGGACTGACAGAAGTAGAGCTACTCCTTATGTGGTGTTTGATAAAAATCAAGTATTTTACTTGTTTTGTACTCTGAGTAGCCAAACTGTAAACATGGTCGCAGACATATGATGCTTTTGTCGCCTACTGTCAAACTCCACCTCCTTCCTGTCTACATGCAAACGTAAAGACGGCGTTTTTCCAAATCTCCACTTTGGCCGTAGTTTTCAGATATGATCTTCTAACTTGTAGCTTCGTTGACGTGTAAACCAAAGGCATGTTTTTGCTATGTGTAAACGGAGCCTTAATCTTCTGTCATCGTTAAAACTGAATCAACAGGGTGGAAACTTGAAAGCTTCCCCGTGTGTGAGACCCAAATGGGGCTGTATCCAAGTTAGATTCGACCTAATTATGCTGAGTAGATTGTTGTTGCATTGCCATGGGTCTCAGATCTGTGTGTCAATATGTCGCCCACATGAGTGGATACCAGCGGCTCTGCAGTGAAAATCATCACAGCAGAAACAATACTTTTTTTTTTTATTAGTGCAGGATGGAGGGTTTAAACCATGAAATGCAGTTTAGAAAAAAACTAGACGACACTCAACTTTGGTAGCTTGTTAATCGGAGGCAGCGTTGGCATCCTCTCTCTGTTTGGGTCTGTTTGGGTTGACCACATTTTGGATTGAGTCCAATTATCCTCCAGTCTGTTCCATTTCAGCTTTATGAGAATTAATTCATGCAACTCGGGGACCACGAGCAGTTGACAGTCAGACGAGACAAAGTTAGCTCGGATAAAACTTTACTCATCAAGCAGGAAGCGTGGGTTGCTCAGTATGCTTAATATAGCACATACTGTCTGGTCAGGGAGTATTTGGATAGTGATGCAATCGTCATAATTCTGGCAAAGCATTTCAAGGATTTACATTCAAGGACTAAAAATAATGCTTATATTTACTCTGAGTAGCCACAATATTCAAACTACTTGCCTAATTTTGTATCTGGGACTGTGCTGTGGTATCTGGCACTGGGATGTCGGCAGTGGATCCATTGGATTCTTTGGATTGTGGGGTGGGACGTCCATGAATTGTACTCATTCTGGTGCATCCAGCTGACTGTTGTACAAATTGAGGTCTTGGCTTGACCTCCAACTTCCCCAGATCCCAGACTCTGTGTTCTTCAAGTTGTTCCTGGGCAGTTTTTTGAGAATACTGGGGCACATTGTCCTACTGTAGGGAGGCCATTGGCGTTGGGGATGAAGCTTGGTCTGCAACAATGTTTAGGTGGGTGGTGCATGCTAAAGCAACATCCATATGAATACCATGACCAAATATTACCCAGCAGAACATTGCATTGTACCCAGGTGAATGTTTTTCAGTTCACCTGTAAGGGGTTTTACTGTTGTGGCTAATCAGATGGTTTGTCAATGCATATCACGAAATGCATCAAATATCTTAAAACAAAACACGTAAAATAAAAATAACACTAAAAACAAAGGTTGCTCTTACTATATCCAGGGAACCCTTGGATTTGTTGGCTTTCTATACATATTTTTGTCATCTATTTTTGTGGCCAAAACTTCTAAATTTGTTAATTCTGTAAGATTTAGCCATAATATTTATATTAGCTAAGCTGGGTTGTGTAGTTTATAATTCTGTAGGGCTACCTTAATATTTGTGTTGTATTTTGCTTCTTTTCCTGCTGTATTAACACTGTACGGTCTCTGTTAAGTTAATTTGTAATGCCAATTATAATCTTCACTGGAAAGTAGTTTGGTGCAACAACTGTTGCCCATGGTTATTAAGTCGTGGATATTCGGAGATCTAAATTGATATCTACATTCCAGCACAGTGAATGAATAGTTGGCTATTTGACTATTCGGGTCCAGCTAGACCCACGACCCACTTTTGGGTCCCAACCCACCAGTTGAGAATCACTGGTCCATTACAAAGATAGACACGTATTTGGAAGACGCACGTATATACGACAAACCTTCCACTGATTGTGTGATATTGCAGAATGACTTCCTGGTTTATTGGCTTGTCTTCTTCGTCTACTTGTATGTTAATGTCAAAAACATATTGGACTGTAACCACGTTTTCATAAGTTTCACTGCGATATAAGCGAGAATACGGCAAACTACTGAGTTTACAGCAGCTGTACTTCTGGTCTGATTGGCTTGTAAAGAATATCTCTATATAAGTGATAGTGAAAAGCCTGTTCCTCATTGTCTAAATTAAAATGAACTGAAGACTAAATACTATGTCAATGTATCAGCGATGGCTCTCTGACAACAATGGCTCATTTCAACTGAGCGTTAGATATTGAGTCAAACGGTTCCACATAATTGACACTAAAAAGCCCTCCAGACAGACCCTATTCTTGAGATATGGGCTTAATTGTCCAGAATATGATTGCTAAGTGAGAGATCCCCTCACTTATCAAATTAACGGCTTTGAAAAGTGGGACAGTGGAGTACTTAGCGCTTATTAAAGTGGAATGGGTCATGCCAAAGGTAAGCTGTTTATCTCTTGAAGGAGAGCATGGGGCAGAGGAGGAACGCCTCGCGAAGAGAATGAAAGAAGTATTTAAAAAAGAAAAAGAGGCTTTTCCTCCACAATTGAACCTCTCATTAAGATATGCTTGGAGAGCCGGGCTGTGCCATTATGACACAAAACGGGAGCCGGTGCTAAAATAATTTCAAATTTCCGTGTGTGGGAGAGAAACAGGAATGGTGATAAACACAGACACAATAATTGGAGAGACCCACATGTATTCCTTGCATAAGCGGTCCGCATTCCCCTCATGTTTTATGCATGAGAGTAAAGGTAGTGTATGGCCACACATGAGCTATCGCATTTCTCAGTGCTCATTTATAGCTCTCCTGCATGAGCCTGGCTGGGCCCAGATAACGGCGAAACTGCCTGGAGGGCAGACACAACACCCCAAAGAGTAATACAGGCCGTCATAACACCCAGCATGGTAATACAGGTTAACTCAAAACTCTTATCAAAATGCCGTACACCTTTCAATGCGGTGAGTGAGCGGCGCCGACCGGCTGCCAGCTGGCCTGATAACAGCCGCAGACATCTCAGGTCCAAGTGTGTCGGGTTTAAGCAATACTGGTTTATTATAGCGGGAAAAATGAAGATATTTGTGCTTTTTAGTGCATTGATTTTCACTGAAGGGAAAAAAAAAAAATCCATCGTGTCAGGGACCTGAGGTTGTTATTGTGAGAAATATTTCCCCAGTGGCTGCTGGTTCTGCAGCATAAAGGGACGGTTCCATCCCAGGTCGCAACTTATGCCCCAAAACACATGCATGACCAGTACATTCAAATATATATATATATATCCAGAATGCTGCACTATTTTCCAACCATTTGAATTCCAAGTGGTTTCTAGGCATTTGTTGCTCCTGTGACATTTTGTGCTCACAGTGGGCTCAGTGTCACTGCAGCATAAAGACCTGCACATCTATGGAAACAGCACAGCCATGGGTAGCTTTTGTGCCATGATGTAACCAATGGTGGGAAAAGAAGCAGTGACTCCACATACTATCAATATTTTACTACTCACTAAAAAGAAGTCAGTTTTTTCTCACAGAGCTGTTTGGCCCATCAGTGATGGGGTCTTTGTTGCACTGAGTGGTGCAGAATTCTTTTTGTTTTTAATCTGGTTAGTGTAAATGACTAAAGTTTGAAATGAGCCCAAGAGAATGAAGCAATTTTGAAGTTTTGATGAAACGAATGAGTGGTTCAGTGACTGTAGTAAAGTTGAAAGATAACATACCTGTAAACCCACAGACAGCTTTTACATCTTCAGATGATTTATTGTTAGCTACAGCAAACATCAAACTGATCTACTGTACTTTTTACATTTTTGTACGTTTTCTTTGAAATTAAACAAAATCTCAAATATCTGTACAAAAGTTTTAGATCAGGGTTGCAAGGTGGAGCAGTGGTTAGCACCGTTGCCTCGCAGCTAGAAGGTCGTTGGTTCACGTCCCGGTGAGGACACCCAGGATCTTTCTGTGTGGAGTTTGCATGTTCTCCCCGTGCAGCGTGGGTTCTCTCCGGGTTCTCCGGCTTCCTCCCACACAGTCCAAAAACATGTTGAGGTTAATTGGTGATTCTAAATTGTCTGTAGGTGTGAATGTGAGTGTGCTTGGTTGTCTGTCTCTAAGTGTAGCCCTGTGATAGACTGGTGACCTGTCCAGGGTGTCCCCTGCCTTCACCCTGAGTCAGCTGGGATAGACTCCAGCCCCCCATGACCCTACTGAGGATTAAGGTGTATAGATAATGGATGGATGGATGTTATAGATCACTTTTTACTGAAAACCTACAAGTTTACCATCTGATTAGCCTGCTCATTTTTCTGTACTTGCATTGCTTTCATAGACAATGTACATAATCTGCATTGTCATTGGCTTGAGGAGATGCAAATTCAAAAAACTGTTTGTCAGTCAAGTGCTGCTGTATCCCACTAATTCATTTTGTTAATGAATAAACTGTATCCTGGAGAAAGTCAAAGCTGTTTTCTCATTTATCTGGTATTGTAAGCAACAGTACTGACAAAAACAGGAGTCACAAGGCTTCCCCATAGCTTTCACATGCATACCTTCCTTAGTACATTAAGTTCTCATCCAGACATCTTAAATACGGCAATAAATACTCTCCCTTTCAGATCAAAGCAAACTCCATCTGCTGCGGTGTAACATGAAATGTGGTTTATTACTCCAAGAAAATGGCATCACTGCAAGTTAAAGCTGTGAAAATCAATATTTCTATATGAGCGACAAATCAAAAGACCGTGTGTAATCTGAAGGCGTCGCTGGTGGTGATGAACACACCCGACTGCAGATGTTGGCTCTTCTTTTTCTTTCAGATCAGCGTTTGGTTTTCTCCCGTTAGTTGGGTTTCCATCAAAAGTGTATCTGAACTGAGCAGAATTTGCAGAAAATCAGCAAAATAAAATTTATGCACATTTCTGTCTCCTAGTGGAAATATTAAGGGTTGATTCATCATCAAGCAACTTTAAAAGATTGACAATCAACCATGATGGAAAGCTTGATGATGGGGAGAACACTGGACAACAGAAATTGAGAGTTTTGAACAGCTAATAATGAGAGAACACAACATTTGTTCAAATTTTCTGTTTCCACTCTGCTGGTTTTATGCACAAAACACCTGGATGGAAACAGCTTTTGTCACTTCCAGCTGCAGCAGACAGCTGATCTACTCACTACACTACTGGCCTTGCACCAGAAAGCAGACAGAGTAAATTAGAAACAAGCTGGTGAACATAAAAACTGAGCATTTAGCACCTAAAAACGACACTCAGGAGGTAGTGGAGAGTAAAACTGAGCTACATTGAAAGTGAATATGAGATTTCCAATCATCAGGTTGCTAGAAACACACCTCCTAGTTAGTTATAATATTCCTTGCCAACTTTGTGCTGCCTACAGGTAGGACTGCGTTGGCACTGGGATCCCATTTGAATCTTGCAAAAGCACAAAGTTTTAACTCTGCTTTAAATCCCGCAGTTCATTTTGTGAGCTCCCACTTGCAGCAAACAAAAAGATGGGGTCGGCAGATGAAGCCGGACAGAAGATTAAACCAGGTGTTTTCTAACAAAGTGACTCTGACGGGGAGAAATGTCCCAGTTGTTACTGACAAAGATGAAAAAGAAGTGGAGCTAGTTGTGACAAATGTGTAAAGTGTTGATCCGCAGAACAGCGGCCACAAATCTGTCACCTCTGGGTCGAGGCGACACCTGCTCCAGTCTCCCAGGACAAAAGGAAGCTCTCCTGCAAAGATGAAGCACTTCTTCTTGCACAAATTAAATAAGATACTGCAGGGAAATGCATAAAATGTGTATTTACTGCCCTACGATAACATATTCTATAGATGTAATTGGAATTTTGCTGTATTATTACTGACAATAATGAAGAGATGCAAATCTAAGAGACAGTAAACTAGTTTGTTTTCCCTGCAGGAT